>NC_091952.1:185348816-185611316 GCF_031021105.1 Erythrolamprus reginae | reverse complement strand
AATAGTTTCTGTGCATGTGCAGAAGCCAAAGACAAGATGGCAGCAGTCACGGCAATACCAATAGAACCAGCTCCGTGACATCACCACCAGTTTACTAACGGTTTTGTAGAACCAGTTAGAACTGGTAGGAACCCACCTCTGGATGGATGGATATAGATACAATATGTAACTTACCTAATACATTGGTATGCTGAAAGTATTATTCCTGAAAGACAGACAGACAGACAGACAGATAGACACAGAGAGAGAGAGAGAGAGAGAGAATGTCTAACTTACCTTATATGTTGGCGTGCTGAAGATCTTATTCTTGATTACTGAAAACTACTTACAGCTACTTAGCAACAGTTCAGAAATAGTTGTTTTCCAGCAGGATACTTTTTGAACTTCTCAATGTAAAGTACTATCCTAAAATTTCTTCTCTCCTTCCAGACATGATTCAACTCATTTAGATAATCTTACCCGGTCTAGTTTCAATGTTCACATCATATCAGCTAGGTGCTACCATCTAGATCAGAGTCCTAACCCCTGGTCCGTGGACCCAACCAGTTTGTGGCATGCCAGAGACTGGGTGGGAAAACCATGCCCCTTCCAGTCTGCGGAAAAACCTCTCTGGTTCCATAGAGAAGTTGGGACCACTGATCTAGATCCAGTGCTGTGTAGTAGTATACTTTATTGATAAGTCAGTTGACCATATCAAAGCATGAGCATCAGTCACAGTAAAATATATCCAATAAAGTGAGATAAGGTAACATACAGTAAAATGCAATAAAATAGACTACAGCGAGATAAAATAAAATATAACAGAGAAAATAAAGAAAAAAACTTAAGGTATAATAGGCTAAAGTAAACCAGAATACGAAGATATACAATTGTTGTGGCCTGCCAGCAACCCATGCAGCTGATAGCTGATTCAGACAGCAAAGAAGCTGATGTGGTGATGTGCCAGTGGCCTGGGCAGCTGGCACTCGAGTCAGACAGCGAGGAAGTTAAAGAGAACTCAGTGCATGAGGCAGAGATTCATCTATGGCCTTCAGAACCTTCAGAAGTTCCCATCAGTGACAAGGAAGAAGAGGAGGAGCCTAATATCAATGCACAGGCACATAGAGCTGCCAAAAGGCAGGAATGGTTCCTCAGGAGGAGGTCTCCTAGGGAGTAAACTTAGGGCTAATTGGCCACTCCTCTATCCTATTTAAGGGATGACGATGAAGAAACCAATTTGCAGGAAACAACTTCATTCATATTCTTTCATGTCGACTCCAGAAACATCTGATCAGTTCTTGTTCTCTCTCTTGGCATTTTTCCTTTAAATTGCTTCTGGGCATTTTGCCAACCACCATAAGATTGCTGTTATCTATAAGACTGTTTACTTAGAATTGAGTTGTTATTTTGTGGACTTGTGCTGGCTATTAATGAAGTTCAATTAACAGTCGGTGTTGAATTTAATAAATAAACAGTCCCTTTAAAACATGTTCTCTAATAAACAGCTCTGGCTATAAACTTAACCATTCTAGTCACTAAATATATATTTGTGCCCTGAAGAAAATAATAATTTTTCAAAATCCCAGTATATAGCTCTGTCAAGTAGTGTCAGTAAGTACAAGCTCTTGTTGAGGCATATGCTTGCCAATTGAATAGGAGCTGTGCAATGTCTTCTATTTTTGGTGCTCCATAAATTGGTGTTCTCTCAATATATGGTACTTGATGGAATAATTTGTGTGGGACCATAGAATTTAGCTGTTTGAATATTACTCTGGTGAAGTTTATTTTCCAGATTCCCTCTCTGAAGGAGATGGGCAGTTCAAAATGTGAAAAATAAGTAAATAAATACTGTAAGTAAATAATATTGTATCCTATGGACTGGACTGGACTGCACTGGCATAGAATAGAGTAGTCCTAGTGTCCTCTTGCCTAATTCACCTGTATCTACCTTGCTAATGTTTATGTTCATACCAGAATCTAAATGCTTGACTAAATAAATAAGTGGAGTGGAGTGGAGCGGAGCGGAGCGGAACGGAACGGAACAGAACAGAATAGAATTCTTTATTGGCCAAATGTGATTAGACACACAAGGAATTTGTTTCTGGTGCATAAGCTCTCAATATACATACAACGATAGTGATAAGCAATTAAGTTATGTCTATAAGTATTGAGTCAAAGCCACTGTCAAGCATTTTCGTTTTGGAAGATTATTTTAGTATTTTATTTTTGGGCAGCCATTTCAGCAACCTGATACTTGCAAGTGATTGAATATTGGTTATCCAAAACTTTTTGTTTGAATGCTGCATGAATAACTCAGTGGCTGAGTGAGGATAGATATTATGTTGAGAGGCCATGATGTGAGATGATTTGGAGAAGTTGGTTGATCCATATGGTCAATGTTGTGTTAGTCTTTCATTGGGGACCCTCCCCAATTAGGCCTTTTTTCTATGTCAACCTAGAGCTGCTATAAATATTTCTTCTCCCATTGTTTCAATGCATAGAAAAAAAAATCAACGGTTTGTTATAAAATAAGAGTGGGGAGTAATACAAGTTCACAGAGATTTAGAGAGTCCTGAAATTCCACCATTAATTTTCTCTTTTCTTGCTTGGATGAGTTCACTATGCATGCATATATAAACCCAGTTAATAAAATTGTTTTTTACAACTTGCATCTAAACCTCTTCTTTTAGTTGCAAGATTTCAAGAAAGGATTGGCATGTCAGAATCTTTAGGATAATCAAAAACGTTGCCCATTTTCAACAGCATCCCAGGGAATACAGATCATTTCGATAGTAATGAGGTCATCAGGTCTCCATCACTCACTCTCCTTTTTGTCTAGTAGTGCATTATCTTAGAAGCAGTTTACAACTTTTAAGTTTATTGACATGTATCATTTTGAAAGTATGACCAAATATGTTCTCTCTGTGGCTGTCAATCCATTCCAAGCTTCCTCTCAAATGAATACATTGAGAAGAGCTAAGGTTGGAAAGGTCAGCAACAAGACAGAAAAATGGAAAGGCACTAGTGGTATTCTTGCTGTTAATGGAAGCAATCATTTTTAAATTATACTTGGTGGGTGAGTGTGTTCTTTTGTGTTTCCTATAACTTTTCAGCTCACTGAATTCTTTTATAAAATAATATCCTAGAGAGCTGAGGAAATATACTTTTGAGATGAGTCAAAGGAAGACAGCATCACCACGCCCAATTAATTAGAAAAAAACTAATACAAAACAAATACAATTTGTAGCAAAATAAATTGCTACACATTATATCAGGAATCTCCAATCTTGGCAACTTTAAGACTCGTGGACTTCAACTCCCAGAATTCTTCAGCCAGCTTTGCTTTGCTGGCTGAGGAATTCTGGGAGCTGAAGTCCACAAGTCTTAAAGTTGCCAAGTTTGGGGACCCCTGATATATGTCATCTTTACCATCCTAAGATATACCTCATTAGGTTTAGATGATAGCAAAGCTTGCAAATTGGCTGGTCCAAAACTCCTAAATAATATCTTGCCATCCATTCTCAAATTGTTCTATTATCTGAGCAAATTAACTAGCTATCCACTTGCCATTAAAATATGTTTAATAAAAGGACCTGAATAAACTACCCCTTTTCAATCCAAGCAAACTAGAAAGATGCAGGTTGCAGAGCATAGAGAAGGTGCCCAGCCTTGGTAACTTTGTGGGCTTCAACTCCCAGAATTCCCCAGTCAGACCGGAGCTTTTGGAATGCTGGGAGAGGCTAAACAGATCTTTGAAAGAGATGGAAAGGCATGGGCGAAGGAAATGGGAGGATTTTCTTTCATTATTTATTCATAGCATCACTTGCAAGTCCAATTTTATGTCTTCTTCCTATGTCTCTGGCTTCAGCATATCCCCAAACCACAATTTACAAAATCTTACCCTGCTGTTTTTTATAACTCACATCAGTGGTGGCTTGCTGTCAGTTTGAACCTGTTTTTTTAGAACTGGCAGCAGAAATTTACTGCCACTTGCCAAACCTGCAGTGATGACCAGTGGTCCACTCTCTTGAACCAGTCGCCGTGGCTTGCAATCCCCCCACCTCTGCGCAAAGGCTTCTGCGCATGCACAGAGGGCTATTCCTAGATCTTTTGTGCACACTTCCATTGCGGTGCAAACCAGTAGGGAAGGTAAGTGGAACCCACCCCTGACTCACATTGGTCACAAAACATATAACAAAGCAAGGAGATTCAACAAGACACAATTTTACCGGCAACTCCTCCTAATTGCCTTAGGAAGGTCTAGGATCCTCAAAGCTCACCAGTAAATCAGCCAGAATTTTATATCCTAAAGCCATGGAAGAAAAATAATAACAAGTGGTTCAGGCATTGCTATTGGAAGCAACTTCTGCTTTTTCTGAAACGTATCCAGATAGAAACATAGAAACATAGAAGACTAAAGGCAGAAAAAGACCTCATGGTCCATCTAGTCTGCCCTTATGTTATTTCCTGTATTTTATCTTACAATGGATATATGTTTATCCCAGGCATGTTTAAATTCAGTTACTGTAGATTTACCAACCATGTCTGCTGGAAGTTTGTTCCAAGGATCTACTACTCTTTCAGTGAAATAATATTTTCTCATGTTGCTCTTGATCTTTCCCACAACTATCTTCAGATTGTGTCCCCTTGTTCTTGTGTTCACTTTCCTATTAAAAACACTTCCCTCCTGAACCTTATTTAACCCTTTAACATAATTTAATGTTTCGATCATGTCCCCCCTTTTCCTTCTGTCCTCCAGACTATACAGATTGAGTTCATTAAGTCTTTCCTGATACGTTTTATGCTTAAGACCTTCCACCATTCTTGTAGCCCATCTTTGGACCCGTTCAATTTTGTCAATATCTTTTTGTAGGTGAGGTCTCCAGAACTGAACACAGTATTCCAAATGTGGTCTCACCAGCGCTGAAATGAAATGTTCTTTTTTTTTTCATGTCTTGATTCTGTAATGGGCTAACAAAACAAACAAATGAACGTAGAAGCTGACATAGGTCAAGTCTTTAATTGTCTCAGTATCGTCTGAACCCACCATGGTAGTGTTGTGGCTGGTCAACGTCTGACTCAAGTGGTCACGGATTTCGAGGACCTGGAGATGGATGTGTATTGGTATCCTAGGCCAGTGTTCTTGTCAACTGAGTCTGAGAGTGAGAGTGATGTGGAGTTAGAGACTGAGGATCAACAAGAGACTGTAGTACCCCCAGTTATAGTATTGACTGAGTTAGAGGAAGAAGATGAATTAGAAGACGAGCCCATGTTAGATGCCAGAGTGAGGAGGACTATGTCCAGGCAAGAATATCTGAAAAGAATGGGGTCTTGGCATTAGTAGTTCTAGGGAACACTTGGCCATGCCTTGCACTATATAAAGGACAGTCTGGGGATAAGTGGCTGTGGTGAACAACATTTGCAAAAATCATGGCCGTGTGTGAGCTCCGGAGTTCCAGGAGCACTTTATGCTTTAAGATCGCTCTGACTCAAGAAATCTGCATCTCTGAAAAGACTCTGGAGAAACTATAAGTGCAGTTGATTAACAGAATCACTTCAAAGGAATTTTCCTCAAATGAGTTTTGGCTACCGGCCCAGGACCTGTTCTTATCTCAGAGACAATTAAGGTGGGAACACTGCCAAAATGGATTAAGTTTGATTTGATATTATTAATATTTTTCACCTGAACATTTTAATAGCAATGTACTTTTATATATGATCCCCTGAGTGTGTGTGTAATTTTTTCCTGATCGGTGACTTGTCCCGACAGAACAGATAGAAGCCACAATGATCTAGTTATCAGAGTGTAATTTGTTTCATCTGTGTGATGAGATAAGGATGAGATCAGTAGCCCCCTCTACTTGCCTCCTCTCGTTCTCATTATATCCTCGCCTATGATACCAACCTTCCCCAATCCAACGTTCTCTTGATTTGTTGACCTGCAATTCCCATTTTTTTAGCCAATTCCCATTGATTGAGAATGATAGAACTGTGATTTAATGTTCTTAACATCTGTAGAGGAAATTTATTTTCTAATAGGAAGAATCCAATCTTTTATTTATTTATTTATTTATTGGATTTGTATGCCGCCCCTCTCCATAGACTCGGGGCGGCTAACAACAGTGATAAAAACAGAATGTAAAAATCCAATACTAAAACAGCTAAAAACCCTTGTTATAAAACCAATCATACATACAAACATACCATGCATAAATTATAGAAACCTAGGGGGAAAAGAATATCTTAGTTCCCCCATGCCTGACGGCAGAGGTGGGTTTTGAGGAACTTACGAAAGGCAAGGAGGGTGGGGGCTGTTCTAATCTCTGGGGGGAGTTGGTTCCAGAGGGCCAGGGCCACCACAGAGAAGGCTCTTCCCCTGGGCCCTGCCAAACTACATTGTTTAGTTGAAAATGTTTGTCATAATTACAGCATGAAGGGAGTATATCATAGAGCAGTGTTTTTCAACCAGTGTGCCGTGGCACACTAGTGTGCCGTGAGACATGGTCAGGTGTGCCGTGAAGCTCAGAGAGAAAGAAAGCAAGAGAGAGAGAAAGCAAGAGAGAGAGAAAGCAAGAGAAAGGGAAAGAGAACAAGAGAAAGAAAGAGAGAGAGAGAGCAAGAGATAGAAAGAAAGCAAGAGAGAGAGAAAGCAAGAGAGAAAGAAAGCAAGAGAGAAAGAAAGCAAGAGAGAGGGAAAGAGAACAAGAGAAAGAAAGAGAGAGAGAGCAAGAGAGAGAAAGAAAGCAAGAGGGAGAGAAAGAAAGAGAGAAAGAAAGCAAGAGAGAGGGAAAGAGAACAAGAGAAAGAGAGAGAGAGAGCAAGAGAAAGAAAGAAAGCAAGAGGGAGAGAAAGCAAGAGAGAAAGAAAGCAAGAGAAAGAAAGCAAGAGAGAGAAAGCAAGAGAGAAAGAAAGCAAGAGAGAGGGAAAGAGAACAAGAGAAAGAGAGAGAGAGCAAGAGAGAGAAATAAAACGAGAGAGAGAGAAAGAGAGGGAGGGAAGGAGAGAGAAAGACATAGAGGCACATAGGGAGGGAGAGAGAAAAAGAGCAAAAAGGAGAGGAAGGAAGGGAAAGAAAGAGGGATGGAGAGAGAGAAAGAAAGAGGAAGGAAGGGAGAGAAAGAGGGACGGAGAAAGAAATAGAGCAATGGGGAGGGAGAGAGAGAGAGAATTATTTTGTCCAAACTTTTTTTAGCCCCCCCCCCCCCCCCGCTCAATGTGCCCCAGGGTTTCGTAAATGTAAAAAAATGTGCCGCGGCTCAAAAAAGGTTGAAAATCACTGTCATAGAGGCTCTCACAAATTATCTGTCCTGGTGAATTTGATATGTCAGAAAACACTCAGACTATCTTCTCCATCAACAACATTTGCCTTGAGGATTCTCTCAACCACTCCCATCTTGTGTTTATAAAAATTTTTATGGCTGGAAATTACACATTCAGTCCAAGCACAGAGCTGGAATAATTGCCATTTTTATTTCCTAAGTAGGTCTACATAGAAATATGGATCCCTCTAGATTTACTTGAAAATAATTTTTTTTTTAAAAAGTTCACTAATGCAAATCTGGCAGCTAACAAAAGTTTTAAAATACAACATATAAACATTTATACTATAAAAAGTGGAACGAGAAGAGCATCTTATCATTGTGACAGCTTCCTATTTCATTTTTTTAATAAGCAAAGAACCTGATGGAGATCAGGAATAGCTGCCTGTGGGTTCGTTGGCATTCAGGGATACTACATTCCCTATCCTTCTTCTGGAGGAGTTCAGGAGAAATGACAGTGATATCACCAGTAACACAATTCTATTCTGTTTCCCTAATTTACCTTAGTTGTCTAATGATGTCATGAAGTAGGAGACTTCACTTGCGCTACAGATACCCAGGGGTATCAAACTCACATCATCACGCCATTGTCATGTGACATATCGGGACCTCCTCCCTTTGCTAAACCAGGAGTGGGCGTGGCCTGCACTTGATACATCTGGGCCGGGATTTTAACAGCCCTGCTCTACCCTGTACAAGTTCTATAGCTATTAATTCTACAGTAGGCATACAAAGAAGTGTGCAGTTTGTTTACTTGATCCACTAAGATTCCTTTGGCAATTCTAGTGTTCCAAAATTCAGAATGAGTGTTAGAAAAAAAATATGTGCCCATTTTTTTTATTCAGGAAATTTTCAGGGGCTGAACAGATGCCTTAAAGCATACAATACATCCCTTAAAACTCCTGCACATCCCTCCACAACTCAGGCTCTACTTCAGAAGTATACAATCTTGGCAACTTTAAGGCTTGTGAACTTCAACTCTCACAATTCCCCAATCCCGTCCCCCGCACACTCTACTTCAACCCATGTTTGGTGGGCAGTATTCAATGTCTCTTGATATGCCCTTCAAACTGATTAAAGCTAATTTAACTACTTTAAATTTTAAAATTGTAAATTATTAGATTTGTTATGAATTGTTTTATTATGTTGTGAGCCGCCCCGAGTCTACGGAAAGGGGCGGCATACAAATCTAATAAATAAATAAATAAATAAAAGCTGTGTCCTTTCTCAACAGCAATGGAGTGTGCTTTCATTACAAAGTCTTCTTGTGTGCTTTCATTACAAAGTCTTCTCTTGATGTCTAGATTGAATCTAGTATCTTTTGAACAGATAAATCATAAATTACAGCAGGCTTACATGCAATCCATTTGCCAGGGGATACTGGATGGGTTCCATTTTATTCACGTTAATGGAACCTAGATTTGGCTAGGAATGAGAGTGAGAGTATGTATGTTTGTGTAGGATTTTTTATTCATGCTTTTCTGCTGTTTTTATGTATTGTTCTTATTTATTGGAAGCTGCTCAGAGTCCTTTGGGAGTTGGGTGGCATATAAGTACGATAGATAGATAGATAGATAGATAGATAGATAGATAGATAGATAGATAGATAGATAGATAGATAGATAGATAGACAGAGAGAGAGAGATTGAGAGAGAGAGACAGGTAGACAGACAGACAGACAGACAGACAGTAGGTAGGTAGGTAGATAGATAGATAGATAGATAGATAGATAGATAGATAGATAGATAGATAGAGAGAGAGAGAGAGAGAGACAGGTAGATAGACAGACAGTAGGTAGGTAGGTAGGTAGGTAGATAGATAGATAGATAGATAGATAGATAGATAGATAGATAGATAGACAGAGAGAGAGAGAGATTGAGAGAGAGAGACAGGTAGACAGACAGACAGACAGTAGGTAGGTAGGTAGGTAGGTAGATAGATAGATAGATAGATAGATAGATAGATAGATAGATAGATAGATAGAGATAGATAGATAGATAGATAGATAGATAGATAGACAGACAAATAGACAAATAAATAAATAAAATTGCCACCCATCAGCAAAAGCCATGTAGACCATCAAAATAAACCAATTTTTGAGTTGTATATTTATTATTACATTACATATTATTAATATTAATCTTTGGAAGGAAAATAATTTTCAAAGCCCAATACACTAAATTATTTTTAAATAAATATATTCTTACACAAGGGATGCAATACAAATATGAATATTAATTTTTATATTTGACAGCTGTGTAAACAAATTGCCCAGCCCAGCTGTTTACGTCTTGGAAATCATCTCCTTTAATTATTTTTGCATGTAGTCCTAGGTCTTCAGGTGAGTTAGTACAGCTGCATTCTGAGTCAGAGAACTAAGCTGTTATTGTTGTCGTTGTTGTTCTGAGGAATCTGCCAATATATGATTCAAGATTTCTATACTCACATTGAAGCGTTTGGTTAATTTCCAAGATTTGTTCTGCAACTGATTATAGCCAATTAGTAATCAAAATCAGCATTATCAAATATTCATATAATAGATTTAGCATAATAAGTATATTGAAATTCGGAATATTCACCCACTCTGCTTCATGCACATCTACTGAGTCATTTGCAGAGGAAAGTGTGAGAACTCTCTGGGAGTGGTAGTGTGTAACTTTTAGGTTTGATTTTTCAACTATCAGTCACTAGCAATTGTTGCATTGTGGGATAATAAACAAAGGAAACTAATTATTCAAAGGTAGACCAGCCATGAAAGACTAGATTTCTTACACTCAAATTCGAAAGAAAACAGAATTAACTATATTGGTGAAAAACACATTACAAAAATACGATCCACAACAAAACATTATAATAGGAAATATTTTCCTTTATTTGTCTGTCTTCTGTCCCATATCACCCCATTTTAGCAGGTAATCCTCAATTTATGACCACAATTGAGTCCCAGGCTCAATTGCCAAGTGAGAAATTTGTTAAGTGAATTTTGCCCTATTTTACGACTTCAGTTGGCACATTTGTTAAGTGAATCAATGCAGTTGTTAAATTAGTAACACGGTTGCTAAATGAATCTGGCTTCCCCGTTGACTTTGCTTGAAGGTCACAAAAAGTGATCACATGACCCGGGACCCTGCAACCGTCATAAATATGAACAAGTTGTCCAGCATCCAAATGTAAATAACATGACAAATGCTAATTAGTTCAAAATAGGTATAAGCAAACAGAAGAGCAAAATTAAGGGACATTTGTGTAATTTCCCCATTCTGAGGTATACTTTATTAGAGATTGGTTTCCGGATGCAATTCAAAGTGTTGGTTCTGACCTATAAAGCCCTACATGGCATTGGACCAGATTATTTGCGGAACCACCTCCTGCCGCATGAATCCCAGTGACCGGTTAGGTCCCACAGAGTCGGCTTACTCCAGGTCAATAATAATATCAACTATACCAGTGTTACCCAATCTTGGCTACTTGAAGATATTTGGACTTCAACTCCCAGAATTCCCCAGCCAGCTTGGCGGGACCTAGGGGAAGAGCCTTCTCTGTGGGGGCTCCAGCCTTCTGGAATCAGCTCCCCCCAGAAATTCGTATGGACCCAACCCCCCTTACTTTCTGTAAGAGTCTAAAGACTCATCTATGCCTCCAGGCTTGGAGCCATTAGCCCCTAGCCCTCTGGCTGATGAGTGTAAGCATGTTTTGCTGTGTGAATGGGAATGAGTGATTTTAAATGTGTTTGTTTGTTTGTTTGTTTGTTTGTTTGTTTGCTTGCTTGCTTGCTTGCTTGCTTGCTTGCTTGCTTGCTTGCTTGCTTGCTTGCTTGCTTGCTTGCTTGCTTGCTTGCTTGCTTCTTTCTTTATTTATTTATTTATTTGATTTGATTTGTATGCTGCCCCTCTCCGAAGACAATGTAAACAAATCTAATATTAAAAACAATCTAAAAAACCCCAATTTAAAGAACCACTCATACATACAAGCATACCATGTATAAATTCTATAAGCCTAGGGGGAAGGGAAATTTCAATTCTGACGACAGAGGTGGGTTTTAAGGAGCTTGCGAAAGGCAAGGAGGGTTGGGGCAACTCTGATATCTGGGGGGAGCTGGTTCCAGAGGGTCGGGGCCGCCACAGAGAAGGCTCTTCTCCTGGGTCCCGCTAAACGACAATTAGGGTCTTTAAAGACATTTTAGCTATATTAATTGCTTATATTAATTAATTAGATATGTATACTGTATATTGTTTTGATATGTTGTGAGCCCCCCTGAGTCCTCAGAGAGGGGTGACATACTGGTCAAAAAAATAAAGGGAACACTTAAACAACAGAATATAACTCCAAGTAAATCAAATTTCTGTGAAATCAAACTGTCCACTTAGGAAACATCACTGATTGACAATCAATTTCATTTTGTTGTCAGCACATTCAACTTTATACAGAACAAAGTATTCAATGAGAATATTTCATTCATTCAGATCTAGGAGGTGTTATTTGAGTGTTCCCTTTATTTTTTTGAGCAGGGTATAAATCAAATAAATAAATAAATAATGGAAAGTATCTGGCCTAGGTACACCTGACTGTTACAACATCCAATGAAACTCTTATTATTGGGCACGGCTAGGCTTTGGCATTTAATGATTGTGGCCTAAACAACATCCTGATTGATGATGCAACAGTTTCAACTTTCCTGCTTTCAGTAGGTTCTGTTAAGTTTTACTGAATGAAAGGGGGCAACTCTTTATGTATGCTCAGAAGTTAGAACTGTCTCGTTGGCTAACATGAGTAGAGAGGCCGCAAATGCATCATAGCCAGTGGTGTGCTGGTAAATGTTTAACAACAGGCTCTGCCAACTCCATTTATGTCCGTGTGGCTGGGCTGTTAGTCTCCAAACAGCTGATTGGTGAGCTCAGCATTGTAGTTTAACTCTGTTTTCAACCAGCTCACAAAATTCCAGAAGATTTAGCAATCAACTCTCGCAAGCCGATACAAGCTGGCTCCAGCACAGCCCTGATCATAGCATAGATATAATGTTTAGTTGGAACAAATGCATGCTTCCACAACTAGTAGCATTCTTAAATCCTGTATGAAGAGTTCTACTACATCTTATTGCTGCTTTAAAATAAAATTAAAATCCCCATTTCCTTATGAGAAGATAATATCACCATTCATAGTTGAGAATGAAAGATGGAATACTAAGATGGGTCATAGAACTTTCAAATAGTCTCACTGTTACCAGCTGCCTTCCTTGTGACCCTTTCATCAATTTACCGAATTTTATAATCATCTGCTTCACATATAACTTAAAATGAAGTCTGGGCAATAAATTCACTAGACTGACACTACATAATATTTCTAAGTTTGGCACAGCTTGTGTAAGATTCTTGGTAGTGAAGTGATAACTTCAAGGCTTTGCCTATAAGGAATTAACAAATACCTGGTGGAGCAGTGTTAAAATACTTCAAAATACTTTAAAATACAGTGGTACCTCTACTTAAGAACTCCTCTACTTAAGAACTTTTTCTAGATAAGAACCGGGTGTTCAATATTTTTTTTGCCTCTTCGTAAGAACCATTTTTTACTTAAGAACCCGAGCCCGGAAAAATTTACCAGGGAATTTGAGAGCGGCATGAAGGCCTGGGCAGTTTCTTGCCATTCTCCCTTTAATCCCGGCCATCTCGGGCCTTTCGGTTGCAGTTAAGGAGGCTTTGGCAGTCCAGAGCAAACGAAGCATTTTCCTTTCTCTGGGCGCTTGGACAAGGAATAAACCTCTGCCAGCACCCAGAGAAAAGAAACACTCCCTTCGCTCTGGGCAGCTGAGAAGTCACCACAGCGAAGGAACGGCACCAGCTACAAAGCGAGCGAGTGAGAGGACAGAGGAGCCTTTCAGCATGGGAAGGAAGAGGCAACAGGTATCAGCAGCAGCAGCCAGTGTATGGGAGGCAGCCTTGCGCCGGGTGTATGGGAGGCACGTATTCCTCCTCGCCGCCTCAGAGTCCCTCTTTTTTTTTTTAAGCCTTAAAGTTTTGGATTTTTTGTATTCCTCTCACTTCACCTTCTTCCTTTGGCAGCAACTCTCCTCCTCCTCTTCTTCTTCCTCCTCCTCCCACCCAAATTCCGAGCTTTTATTTCTTTCCTAATGGGTTTGCACGCATTATTTGCTTTCACATTGATTCCTATGGGAAAATTTGCTTCTTCTTAAGAACGTTTCTACTTAAGAACCTGGTCACAGAACGAATTAAGTTCTTAAGTAGAGGTACCACTGTACTTCAAAGCCTGTTGTGCTAAAAGCAGGGGTGGGTTCCTCCTGGTTAGGACCAGATCACCCAAACCATTAGCGACCAGTTGGTGACATGAAGATGGCATCCCGGATGCGGTTCCAGTAATGGGCCCCACGCAGTACAAATGGGATCGGCAATCCGGTAGGACTTTTTACTACGTTCCAGGGGCCAGCCCATCCTCGCATGTACCTGTCACGTTTGCAGGAGCCCCTGCACAAGATTTCGCTTCCGTGCATGTGCCTAAAGTGAAATCTCACACAAGGATGCTCATGCGGACAAGATTTTGGCAATTTTTCACCTTACTTTGCTTCTGCATGAAAAATCACTGACATCTCACCCGCGAGAGTATCCTCACACTGGCGCATGTGCAGAAGTGAAATATTACAAGGGGGCATGCACACATGCATAGGACGCCCTCCCACCCATTCCAGCCTCGGGATCCCGTACTGGTAGGAATCGGTAAGTGGAGCCCTTCACAGTCCAGTTTGCTCTACGCCCGTCCGTGCATACCGCCATCTTTTTTTCAGACTTTTCAGTCATTTTTTTTCTCTGTTTGGATGGCTTCTCCTCGTCCTCTGCTTTGGAAAAAGCCCTTCCATCCGCCCCTGGGTTAATACTGACCTTTATTTCTTTGCACGAAGCACAGCTGCGCAGCTCCTCCACTGTGTTTTGGGCTGTACCCACCTTCTGAGCATGTGCGGAAGTGAGTTCACACGAGAGGACGTGCATGAAACGTTGTGATGCAAACAGTGGCAAAGGTAAATGGAACCCATCCCTGGCTAGAGGGTCTTCATATTTAATAAATTTTATTATTTTAAAAAACAAAACACGACACACTTACATAAAAATACAAAATAAGACACATAACAAAGAAAGGAGCTACAATCGCTCCGCTCAGAATAGAAGTCTCCATGGTAAAAAAAAAAAGGAAACTTTTGTTAATTAGATCATTTCAGAGGGGAAAAAAGAATACCTACTTCATATCTCTGTTTATATACATTTCAAAATAAAAAATTTGTATAACCTTGAATTCATTGAGAATTTCTTCTATTCAACCAAATATAGGCAGTCAATCTCCCTTATCTTCCATTGATTCGGATGAAGACGTTTTGGATCCACGCAAGCGCAGAATTATGCGTAGAAGAGACCAAGTAAGGACGTATTACAGGAGATAAGAGCGGCCACCTGTGTTTGGTTGGGGCTCCAGTAATTAGGGCTGCTGCTATAAATAGCAGCATGTGGGTTTGGTCATTGTGGAAGAGTATCTGATCACAGTTCATCAGGAATCCTGTGTTGCTGGTTTCTGGACTTTGTTGATTTTTCACGCCTTTGAAAACAAAGCAGAGCAACGTGTGTGTGTGTGTGTGTGTGTGTGTGTGTGTCTCACTTCGTTGGAAGAAGAAGGGGTGTGAAGTTTCTTCACAGCTGCTAGCTAAGCACTTAATGACTTCTTAAGGGAAATTGTACAGACTACCCGGTTGTTTTGGGACGGGTGCTCTTTGCAATACAACAAGAGTGCTTAGTTTATTTTGACTTTTGGGATAAAGAACATTGTTTTGAATTTTCAAACGTGTGTGTGTCTGAAATTTGTACCCTTGAATTTTCGGGAGGCTCCTACCAGAGAGCCCGGCAGAATAGAGGGATAATCTATCTCCCATACTTTCTGCCCATATTTTTTGGTCATAGTTTTTCATTATGTTTTTGATGCACTTATATTACTCTGATTGTAGTTTTTTTAAAAGTAGGAGACCAAAACTAATAATAATTTGCTTTTCATTGACCAAAGAGCAACAACTAACAGGAGAGAACCTGAGCTTTGTGAAGCCTTCCAGGAAAAAAAAATATGCTAGAAAAGATTTAAAAGCTAAATAGATGTGGGGCTGCCTGAACTTGAACCAGCTGCCATTAATAATCTTTAGACTGACTTTAATGCGAGTTCTATTGACCTCTTTTATAAAAAAAAAAGTGCTGAGGGATATAGGTATAATGTACTTGTGTGGTTTCACATTTTTGAGGCTGGGAACAAGGCCCACAATTCCATATGATATTGTGAGAAAAAGTGGTTAACCAGCAAATGCTCTGCAGGTTAAAAGGAAGAAGAAGAAAAGAAATGTAGGAGTGTAAATACAGAGGCAATCACATATAACATAAGGAAGAATTCTGGCTTCAGACTATAACACAAGGAAGAATTCTGTCTTGAGTGATCTCCGAGTAAAGTCTGTAAAGGACAGCATTCTTATAGAAGCTGTAGTGGGCCCAGAAATTGAATGAACAATAGCAGGAGGGAGGGAGCGCACCACAATTAATGGCAGGTCTTGGCAAAGACAATTATATCAGGAGAATAGACCACCTACAAAGCCAAATGAACTAAATAAAATTTGCCACGTCTTCTATTCATTGTTGCAGAGTTGGAACTTCAGGATTTTTCTTTGATTTAAATACCAACAAGATTTCTTTTGTTTCCTTTTCCTAGCCATAGGACATTGTTCACTTTTTTTAAAATTTTGCTTGATTTAAAACAGCATTTTTCAACTTTGACAGCTTTAAGATGTGTAGACTTCAACTCTCACAATTCCCCATATAGCAAGCTGGCTGAGGAATTCTGGGAGTTTAGATTGTTCAGATTGCTAGAGTCGGAAGGGCCCTATTTGGACCCGGAGTCACTGATCACAGTCACTCATGCCCTCATCACCTCGAGGCTCGACTACTGTAATGCTCTCTACCTAGGGCTACCTTTGAAAAGTGTTTGGAAACTTCAGGTCGTGCAGAATGCAGCTGCGAGAGCAATCATGGGCTTCCCCAAATATGCCCATGTTACACCAACACTCCACAGTCTGCATTGGTTGCGGATCAGTTTCTGGTCACAATTCAAAGTGTTGGTTATGACCTATAAAGCCCTTCATGGCACCGGACCAGACTATCTCCAGGACCGCCTTCTGCTGCACGAATCCCAGCGACCAGTTAGGTCCCACAGAGTGGGTCTTCTCTGGGTCCCGTCAACTAAACAATGTCGCTTGGCGGGACCCAGGGGAAGAGCCTTCTCTGTGGCGGCCCCGGCCCTCTGGAACCAACTCCCCCCAGAGATTAGAATTGCCCCCACCCTCCTTGCCTTTCGTAAGCTTCTTAAAACCCGCCAGGCATGAGGGAACTGAGATACTCCTTCCCCCTAGGCCTTTACAATTTTATGCATGGTATGTCTGTATGTATGTTTGGTTTTATAATAAGGGTTTTTAACTGTTTTAATATTGGATTGTTATATGCTGTTTTTATTACTGTTGTTAGCCACCCCGAGTCTACGGAGAGGGGCGGCATACAAATCCAATAAATAAATAAAATAAATAAATCTTGTAGATCATCTAGTCCAACCCCCTGCTCAAGTAGAAGTCCTTACACCATTTCAGACAAATGGCCATCCAATCTCCTCTGGAAAGTCTCAAATGTTGGAGCTTTCACAACCTCTGCAGGCAAGCTGTTCCACTGGTTGATCGCTCTCACTGTCACAAAGTTCCTTTTTATTTCTAGGTTGAATCTCTCCTTGGTCAGTTTCCATCATTATTCCTTGTCTGGCCTTCTAGTGCCTTGGAAAACAATGTGACATCCGGACTTCTTAAAGTTCCCAAATTTGAAAAACACTGATTTAAGTGATTGGTGCTTAATGATACCATTTCTAAAAAAATTATTTATTAAATTTGTTTGCCGCCCATCTTGTCACAAGGCAAGTCTAGGCAGCTTATTGATGGCATTCACACAAGTAGTTAAAAGATTTGCAAAACTCAGGCTTTTATTGTCTGTTTGTTTATTTGGCTTCTATGCTGCCCAATCGCAATGGGACTCAGGGCGACTTACAGTAATATAAAAAATACAGTAGAATAGAATAGAAGAGAAGAGAATAGAAGAGAGAATAGAAGAGAGAAGAATAGAGAATAGAATAGAATAGAATAGAATAGAATAGCATTTATTGGCCAAGTGTGATTGGACACACAAGGAATTTGTCTTGGTACATATGGTCTCAACGTACATAAAAGAAAAAGATACATTTGTCAAGAATCATGTGGTACAACACTTAATGATTGTCATAGGGGTCAAATAAGCAATGAAGGAACAATCAATATTAATAAAAATCTTAGGATACAAGCAACAAGTTACAGTCATACAGTCCTAAGTGGGAGGGAAAGGATGATAGGAATGATGAGAAAAACTAGTAGAATAGAAGTGCAGATTTAATAAAAAGTCGGACAGTGTTGAGGGAATTATTTGTTTAGTAGAGTGATGGCGTTCGGGAAAAAATGTGTCTAGTTGTCTTGGTGTGCAGTGCTCTGTAGCGACGTTTTGAGGGTAGGAGTTGAAACAGTTTGTGTCCAGGATGCGAGGGGTCTTCAAATGTCCAGTAAGTTTATCCTGGCATGTGACGTCTCAGATTGTTATTGTTTCACCAGAAAAATGAGGGTCTTGTTTTATCAAACCAGCAAAAACAAAAACCCTGATCCATCTCAAAACCAATTTTCCTCTATGTGGAATACAGCAAGTTATAAATTTAAGCAAAAAGCCACTTAAAATGTTTTGCTAGTCGTCTTATTTATTTGATTCATTGAAGAAAATTCTAACCTGTGAAAATCAAAGCAACTATTTGCCAACTTCCAACAGATAGCATAGCAAATTAAAATTAAACCAATCAGGACTAGGTTAAAACCAGTCCTAATCCCTATTGGGAGGCTGTTCCAGAATTAACGTCTTCTACCTTTAACCCCTCTGAAATCTCTTGAAACTGTGGGATTGTGTATAATTTCTCCCTCAAAGTTCTGATTGGTTGGGTTCAGAGGTCGGTTCTAACATACCTCATTGCTGGTTCATTTCCTCATGTGCTTTGTGGGTGCTATGCAGGCATGCTTTGTGCGATAATGAACAATACTAAAAACACTATTTCTCCGCATGCGCAGGAGGAAAAACCAAGATGGCGGTGCCTATGGCGCCACCAAGAGAGCTGCTCAGGGGCATGGCCAGTCGGCCATTGCTGCCAGTTCGGCAAGCAGGGAGAATTCCCACTATCGGTTCTATAGAATCGGTCCGAACTACCAGCAACCCACCTCTGGATGGGTTGCCAGTAACTGGAATAGGTGCTCCCATAAGTTCCCTTATGGTACACCATGAGTAAAAACTAATAATTTAAATTGTGCTTAGAAGCCAATCGGTAGCCCGTGCAAGCCTGCAAAATTATTATTAAATGTCCCAACAATGATGGCTAGTAAGCACAAAAAACATTTGTTTGGAACAATTGCCATTTTCAAGCACTGTTCAAAGACAGCTCCATATAAAGCATATTGCAGTAGCCTGTAATATATCCAGTACTGGATTGAACTGGCTGACAATTCTGCAAACCTTTCAATCAAAGTGAGGCAAAAGGGTGTATACAACATATCCATGTAGACTCCTAAACCCTTAGGTGGTGCCTGGAGTGACTCCAAAAGTTGGCACCAAATTGACATTTTTAGTGTAATAAAGAATCAAAATAATTATACCAGGAGTAAAAATCTGAATTGTGTTTTATTAATTATGTTTAATTACATTTAAATTTAATCAAATTTAGTTTTTTGTTCTGGCCTCTAGCTTTTTGATGTCCTGGCCAACTAATTTAATATGTCTCAGCCATATCATCCGAAGGTCACATTCAGTCTTCAGCATAAAACAAATTGTGCACTGCTGCCATTTAAGTCTGTTACATATTTGACTTTATTGTTGAGTTATAATAATGCCAAATAATAATATATTTTTTCAAAAATATTGGGCAGGACTGATAGGCATCTCAGGTCCATCAACATTTGCAAGGACGATTAGTTCTTTATAGGTAGATGATCATGAATCAAAATACAGTGAAAATGCAGTGGACAGGATAGAAACATAGAAGACTGACGGCAGAAAAAGACCTCATGGTCCATCTAGTCTGCCCTTATACTATTTCCTGTATTTTATCTTACAATGGATATATGCTTATCCCAGGCATGTTTAAATTCAGTTACTGTGGATTTACCAACCACGTCTGCTGGAAGTTTGTTCCAAGGATCTACTACTCTTTCAGTGAAATAATATTTTCTCATGTTGCTTTTGATCTTTCCCCCAACTAACTTCAGATTGTGTCCCCTTGTTCTTGTGTTCACTTTCCTACTAAAAACACTTCCCTCCTGAACCTTATTTAACCCTTTGACATATTTAAATGTTTCGATCATGTCCCCCCTTTTCCTTCTGTCCTCCAGACTATACAGATTGAATTCATTAAGTCTTTCCTGATACGTTTTATGCTTAAGACCTTCCACCATTCTTGTAGCCCATCTTTGCACCTGTTCAATTTTGTCAATATCTTTTTGTAGGTGAGGTCTCCAGAACTGAACACAGTATTCCAAATGTGGTCTCACCAGCGCTCTATATAAGGGGATCACAATCTCCCTCTTCCTGCTTGTTATACCTCTAGCTATGCAGCCAAGCATCCTACTTGCTTTTCCTACTGCCCGACCACACTGGTCACCCATTTTGAGACTGTCAGAAATCACTACCCCTAAATCCTAGCCAAACCAGGATTCTGTGCTTATCCAGCATTCAAGATAAAGGTTCCAATAGAGCTAACAAACTTCAGAGGCTTCAGTGGAAAACTTTCTCCAAATTTTGGCAGATGTTGAGTTCTCCAGCATCGATTTCAAGAATGCAGAACAGCAAATAATTCATACAATGCAGTATGTATCAGTCAATCAAAAATCCAGTATATGAACAATGAGTTCATTATTCCTGGCTTAATTCTGAAGCATTGGTGGGAAGAGCTCAGGGGTCTCTAATGGCTTCAACCACTTTCTCGTAGAAGGTTTGTCTATAGAGTATCCACAGGAAATATTGTACTCAGTAAAGTATTTTGACTTTGCCTCCTTGCTTTCTTTTTTTCCCTTCTCCTCCACCCCTAGGTCAAATATATAAACAAACAAACATGTATGTATGTATGTATGTATGTATGTATGTATGTATGTATGTATGTATGCATTTGGTATATTTGGTTTTGTCGCCGTGTATCAAGAATGTTTTTGTGACATTTCAATGAGATCAAACTTAGTGAGATCACACTTCAATGAGATCACGTCATCTTCAGGCATGTCCTGGGCTTTGCACTTTTGCGAACAAAAAACAAACAAAATCTTTGTTCACAACAGTGCAAAGCCCAGGACACGCCTGAAGATGATGAGTGTGATCTCATCAAAACGTCGCAAAAACACTCTCGATACACGGGGAAAAACCCGAATATACCAAATACATACCTATACCTGTGAAAATCTATGAAAACACACACACACATATATATTCAAACTTAAAAAAGAACAGATGAAGAAATAAACGGAGATTAGTATTGGTTTGTTTCAAACTACTGTATTTAGCTCTCATAAGCAAGCCACATCCTACTAGGATTCTAGAAAGGCTAAAGGAAACAGTATACTCCCTCCCATACCTGGGTATACCAGGTGTTTGACAGAAAAACATTACAGGTACATACGTACATACATACAGTACATACATAATGTTTTTCTGTGCTCGCTTGCTCTCTCTCTCTCTCTCTTTCTCTCTCTCTCTCTCTTTCTCTCTCTCCCTCTCTCTTTCTCTCTCTCTCTCTCTTTCTCTCTCTCTCTTTCTCTCTCTCTTTCTCTCTCTCTCTTTCTCTCTCTCTTTATCTCTGTCTCTTTCTCTCTGTCTCTTTCTCTCTGTTTGTGTGTGTGTGTACGCACACACACACACACACATTAACAACACCAACCATCAATAGAGGCAATTGAGGATCAATTATTAATTCGTGAAATAGTTTGAAAACTGGTCTCCAGTTCTAGAGTGCAGTTACATTAAATATTAGTGTGTGGGTTTCTTTTAAGCTACCTAAGCATTGGGAGAAGGGTTTGAAGGATCAAATCTTCATTGTGTCAAAAATGGAAAATTATTGTCTCAGACATTAAAGGCCAGAATCTCTGGAGGCAATTGTTTTCCCTTTCCCCACCCCTCTTGCGGTTTCTCTTACAATGGGTTTTATCAGAAGAAACCGATCGCTGTCATGCCATATGAAAATTGGATTAGAGGAGGTAGGACAGTGGAATAAGTGCACCAGGGCCAGCGAGCTGCAAGCTGTACCCAGAATATCTTTTATACCTGTTTCAAATTAATCAGAGGAAATGTATTCTTCATATATCATTTAATGGCATGCTGCTGGTTGAATAGCTCTCTCTCTTCCTTTGTCTCTCTTAGATGAGAATGAGAATGCCATATTCTTAAAACTTTAGAAACCCATATTGTTACAGCTTGCAGACTGCAAGAACACTCTCTAGACCAGGGATGTCTAAACTTGGCAACTTTTAAAACTTGTGGCTTGCTGGGGAATTCTGGGAGTTGAAGTCCACAAGTCTTAAAGTTGCCAAGGGTGGATACCCCTGCTTTAGACTATGCCTTCTGAGACTACTAGACATTTTTGTGGCATAATGTGATTATAATATGTACAATAAAGAGGAACTTATTCATAACACTAGTCTAAAGGAGGACTATCCGGTATCTTTCTGAATGGGAACCAGCACTTGCAAACAGATTAAATGGGAAATTGCAGGCAAAAAGGATTATTTTCAATTGCTCCAATTGGCTATATAAACAATTTATTTATTTATTTTATTTTTAATTTATTTATTTTGTCCAATACACAATGAGGGTTTTAGTGGGTATATATATATATATATACTCATAGTAAAATATATCTAAGAAAGAATAGAAGAAAAGTTATAGGAATAGAACATATCAATGAAAGAATAGAAAAAGAGATATAGGAATAGAAGAAAGGAATAGGAGATATAGGAGAGCAATAGGACAGGGGACGGAAGGCACTCTAGTGCACTTGTACTGTGTGTGATGATCTGGTAGAAATATCCTAACACAGAATAATGAGAATACAGATATCTAAGAATGTTTGCTCCAGGTAGAGGAGACTTGTACCTTGGGACTATTCCAGAAATAAGCTGTACTCCAGAAATGAAATCCAGCATGTTCTGACAGGTTGTGAAGAATCGGTAGTGGAAATTTTGAATAGTTTGGAGAACCGGCAGTGGCAATTTTGAGTAGTTCAGAAAACCAAAACATACAACAGTGGGGTATGGTATAGCTCCAGAGTGGGGTGGGAATGGACATTTTGCAGCATCCTTCCCCTGGAATGGGGTGGAAATGGAGATTTTGCAGTATTCTTTCCTTGCCATGCCCACCAAGCCACACCCACAGAACTGGTAGTAAAAAAATTGGATTTCACCACTGCTGTACTTATAGTTAAGCAGTTGCCAATATTGTTCTTCATGATATATTTTATTAATTGACTATAATAGGGTTTTTTTATTCTTATAGTCAAAAACTAGATAAAAGTTCTATAATCTGGTTTATTACTATATATCCAGGGGTGGGCTGCTGCCCGGATGGGGTGGTGAAGCAATGGGGTAGCAAAAATTGAGCTCCACCTTAGATTATCCAATTTGCACTGAAAGATGTTGAAAGAAAATGCAGGGTGTCCTGTATAAGCCACGCCCACAGTGTGGTAGTAAAAAAATTGGTAGCCCTTCACTGCATATATCGTAGTCATAAACTATCCGAATTCCTAGCTAGGGCACGAGGTGAGACAGATTGATATGAGTTCTGGAAAAATAAATCCAGGGCTAGTGATTTGATCAGAAAGTTCTGGCTTCCTGACTGTTTAGGTCTAGGAATATATTGGTTATAACCAGCTGTTGCTTTTTTTTAATGTGGTTAGAAAAAATGTTTTTGCTAACTGTTGTATATTAAATGTGTGATATACTGAATTTATAAGGTTGGGTTTATACAACAAGTTAAATTTAAAAGGGGCTGGCTAGTTTATGCTGCCATTGGTTATAAGAATCCAACTGTTGTAGTGTCTTAATTTATCAGCAAAATGAAGGCAATTGAATTAACTGACTGAAACTATGGTTTAAATAATAACCATCAGTGCATTGTGTGCAGTTTAAGATATGTAGTTCATCAAAGCATGTTATCCAGAAGATGGTTATTGTTTTCCTACAGTCATTCAACTGAAAAGGAAAAATATTCTTGTTAAAATTCAGTTTCTCTTTTCATGAGAATGTAAAGCAAGCTAAAATGCATAGTTGCTTTAGCGTGGATGGTTATTATCATCATCATCATCATCATCATCGTTATCGTTATCGTTATCGTTATTTTATTTCTTAGATTTGTATGCCGCCCCTCTCCCTAGACTTGGGGGCGGCTTACAGCAATGATAAAAACAATATATAATGACAAATATAGTAGTTAGACTCTAAAATAATAATAATACATTTAAAAAGTCTAAAAAACAAAAAAAAACAATATATAAAAAACATACATACAGTCATATCATACACAGAAAACTACTTTGTTTTGCTTTGTTACACTTTTGTGGTAACACAAGAGAAGTGACTGCTAAGAAGGAGTTACATATTTGGAGAATAATTATTCTAAGTGCAGCAAAGGAAAAAATATAAAAAGTTTTGTGTGCCTGTCTTCCTTCTGATGTAGCTTCCATGAGCTTTCAAGTCATTTATCCTGAAGTACTTGTAGGCCCTCTAGTGGTCATAAAATGTCATGGCAAATGTTTGATTAATAATAATAGACAATATAGTAGCTGAATTTGAGAAAAACTTGTGCAAAGTGCAACTTCTCTTACCAACTCCAGATGAGCTTAATCATGGAAATTCTCTCCCAGCATTGCATTTCTATAACCCACTTGTGTCATCCAACCAGAAGTCAGAAGAGGTACAGAAACCAGAAGAGGTACAGAACAATTAGAAATAGAAAATGACTTGGAAGTCTAAAAAGAAGCAGGGATAGAAGCATTCAGAAGAAACAAGAATTTAGGACTTGATACTGAGAAGTTTAAAAACTGCAGCCATAAAACCAAGGATGAATCTGGCCAATGTAGTAATAGCTTGTCTATGATAAGATGTGGACTTGGTTTGGCAGTATCAATTCAAACTGGGAATTTTTGCTTTACATTGCAAACATTACAAACATTTATTTATTTTTTAAAAAGCTAAGAGGACCCATCTTACTTTATTTCTGTTGCACACTAACCCTCTTAAAGTAAACATATAAGTCTTCCTGGATTGCAAAAATCCACACGAACATTGCAAAGGGCTTAACTTTCCAGCGGTCATTTGGATTTTTTGCAACCCAGATCTTGTCACTTAATTTCGGCAGAACACATAGGTCTGAAGCTTTAGTTGACTAAATTCGTAAGGCCCTCATCTCAGAGTCTTTACACTGGTTATGATTACGCTCCCAGCCTTTCCCTCATGGCGGCGGTGGAGGCCTCGTGGGGGTGAACCCAAGCCATCCACTCCGTTGTTTGTTATTGACAATAAGCAAACCCAGTCTTCCACCACCACCGCAGCCCAGCTCCATCATGACAGGACAGCAACTCTCACGTCAATCGAGAGGCGCAGCACGGGAATCGCAGAGGAAACATCACCATCTTGAGTGTGGCGGTTTTGTCAAAGTGCCATCCTGAGTGTTGCTGCAGTCATTGAAGGTACTGTGGGGAATGCGGACAGAAGTCTCGGTTGCCTCACTGCACCTTCAACTCTCCCCTTCTGAGATTTCCCCAGAGCCTTTTTAGGAGAAACTGTTGCTGGCCTCCTGATCTTAAGGAGACATTTATTTCTGAGACAGGTTTCTATTGGGTGAAGCCCTTCCCATTCTGGAGATGTTTCCTATTCCCCCTCACAACCCCCCCCCCAAAACCCAAATGAGCAAGTCAGCCCAGGTGAGGTGGGTGGGGAGGAGGAGGCACAGAATTGCCTGTCAACCTTTTGGGGAATGATACTGTTCTGTTGGGCTCTCTGGTAGAATCCTCCCAAAAATTCACAGGTCCAAATTTCAGACACACACACGTTTGAAAATTCAAAACAATGTTCTTTATAATGAAAATTCACTTAAACTAAGCCCTCTTTTGGTGTAGCAAAGAGCACTCGTCTCCAAACAAACTGATAATTTATTCAAGTCCCTTATCAGTTCTGCGATACTTAGCTTGCAGCTGTGAGGTAATTCACAGTCCTTCTTTTTTCACAAAGTGAAACACACTTTGCTCTGGTTTAGTTTCAAAGCGGGGGAAAATCAGCACACAAAAAGTCAAAGTCAGTAAAGCAGTCACGAAACACAATGATCAGATAATCCTCCACAATGGCCAAACCCACAGGCTGCTATTTATAGCAGCCTCACTAATTACCACAGCCCCTCCCAACCACCGGTGGCCTCATTTTCTTTGATAATAATCTCTCAGTTGTTGTTGCCTATGCATCGCTCTCCCATGGGTGGCTGTATCATTAACTCTTATTTATTTATTTATTTATTTATTTATTTTATTATTTAGATTTGTATGCCGTCCCTCTCCGCAGAACTCTTGTTCTGAATCCAAGGAGGAGCTAGATAATTGATCTCCTTCTGAGCTGTCTGCCACACTCTCCTCCTCCCTGTCACTCATGTCTTCTTGGTCAGCAGATTCCACCGGGTGGGGGGCAAAACAGGCCTGCAGGGTGTGGATGTCTCCCCCACATCCACAGTCCTTGGGGCAGGAGCTGGGCCAGAGCTAACCACAACAGATACCAAGGAGCCTTGAGGGAGTGCATCCCCCACACACACACACATCACACTCCCAATGACTTGATTTGTCAGTGGCCTCTTGAGTCACGAAGGGGTGAACAGGGAGTCTTCGTTCTGTTTACGGGCCAGGGTTTTTATTTAACAATCTCTCTTTCAAAGCTCCCTCAGCCCCGCAGGAGTTTTGCCTTCCTTCGCTCAGAAGAAAGGCTTGACCAAGTAGCCCCTAGAATATGATGACCTGATCTTTCCAAAAATTGGGAGATTTTTGAAATGCCGTGGGATGCAAGACAAATTTTTAAAAAGTGGGACTGTCTCGCCAAAAGCGGGACATCTGGTCACCTTAGTATAGCAGTGGGGTAGCGAAAATGGAGCTCCACCCCAGAGCACCCAATTTATTTATTTTTATTTATTTATTTATTTTGTCTAATACACAATGAGAGTTTTAGTGGGTATATATATATATCCACAAATCCTACACGGGAAGAAACCCGAATATACCAAGACCGTCATGTATATATATATATATGACGGTCTTGGTATATTCGGGTTTCTTCCCGTGTAGGATTTGGAAATTTCTGGCGACGTTTCGATGAGGTCTCACTCATCATCTTCAGGCTGGTGTTTCTGTCCTTGTTCTGAGGCAAACACAGAACAAGGACAGAAACACCAGCCTGAAGATGATGAGTGGGACCTCATCGAAACATCGCCAGAAATTTCCAAATCCTACACGGGAAGAAACCCGAATATACCAAGACCGTCATACCTGTACCCGTGAAAATCTAATAAAACATATATATATGTTTTTAAACAAAAAAAACACCTCATAAAAATCACCATTCAATCCTTCTAATAATTATGATTTTGGACTTTTGAAATTTGGAAACCAGCCTTAAACAAAAAACACTTCATAAAATCACCATGTCAATCCTTCTAATAATTATGATTACACCAACCAATCAGATCACTGAAACATAATCACCAAATCTATTTGCTACATTCAAACCAAATCTCCACCCCCACACTATACACTAGGAAGAAATGACAGTTGCAGACATTCCATTTTACAACAGCACGAAGCTTGGAAACTTCAGCCTGATGATGGTGGATGTGATTTCACCGAAACGTCGCATAAACATGCAAAATATTACACAGGGCAAAACCCGAACTCAGAACAATCTACATACATATACCCGTGAAAATTTACGAAAACAAATATACATATATATATATGTGTGTGTATATATATATACACACACACACATAGTAAAATACATGATGAAGGTTATAGAGGAGATACTCATAGTAAAATATATCCATGAAAGAATAGAAAGAAGATATAGTAATAGAACATATCAATGAAAGAATAGAAGAAGAGATATAGGAATAGAAGAAATGTATAGGAGATATAGGAGAGCAATAGGACAGGGGACGGAAGGCACTCTAGTGCACTTGTACTTGCCCCTTACTGATCTCTTAGGAATCTGGATAGGTCAAGCGTAGATAATCTAAGGGTAAAGTATTGGGGGTTTGGGGATGACACTATGGAGTCCGGTAATGAGTTCCATGCTTCGACAACTCGGTTACTGAAGTCATATTTTTTACAGTCAAGAAAGATGCACTGAAAGATGTTGAAAGAAAATGCATAAGCCACGCCCACAGTGTGGTAGTAAAAATGTTGGTAGCCCTTCACTGCACATAGGCTTTGCCCACCCCAGCTCTGCGAAGGGGAAAATATCACACGATGGCAACATGACACAGCAAGTTTAACACCCATACATTAGACCAAACTAGCTCCTATCAATAGAAGCCTCTCTGTTTGTTTGTCTTTTTCAAATAGCTAGTGGATTATACCATTAGCCTAGTCTGGTGCCGTGTGCATACTTTATTTATCTCTCTCCATATATATATATACACATGAGCCTATATACTATATCACTTTATATGCAAATTACTTGTATTAATAGGTCATCAGTTATTAGCGAAGAAGCTACATGGAAAACGTCCGTGCTTACTTTGTTCATTTCTCTTTGAGACTTGCAAATTCCCCTTGCTAATAGCCCTTAAGACAAAACAGGCAATAAACCCACAGATAAAATCCATAACAGTTTGGAAAACAGATAATGAAACCATGAATTAACAGCAAAAAAGAAAAGAAAGCCATAGAGGCT
Organism: Erythrolamprus reginae; assembly: GCF_031021105.1. NCBI lineage: Eukaryota > Metazoa > Chordata > Lepidosauria > Squamata > Dipsadidae > Erythrolamprus > Erythrolamprus reginae. The sequence goes on along the minus strand of NC_091952.1, from coordinate 185,582,930 downwards.
TGTATAAAAACCCATAAAATCTAAAAATGCAGCAGATAAAATGACTTAAAAATCCCAGTATAAAGTGGAAATATATAGAAAATCTGAAGTTGTTGTGTGTCGTGGAAAGTATAATGAATTAGACACTTGTGTTAATTTCCTTGGAAAGCACATACTCTATTATCACCGGTTCAGCAAAAAATTTTACTACCACATTGTGGGCGTGGCTTATGCAGACGCTCTACATTTTCTTTCAACCTCTTTCAGTGCAAATTGAGTGCTCTGGGGTGGAGCTGCATTTCCACTACCCCACTGCATTCCACCCACCCCTGCACTGGTTGCTCCTGAAAAGGTTTATTTCTAAGCAGTCAAGTATCATGCCATATGTTGTAAGACTCCTCCAGGGCGAAGTGCACATGAAGCAATATCTGATGGCATGCGAGGCATCGCCCCCTATCAGCTCCAGCATGTATGTGCACCCTGGGCAGCTGATTTTTGGCCTTTCAGAGGGTGGGGGAGGCTGCTTTTGCTCTCGCCAGGCTTCAGAAGGCCCAACAGGCCTACTGGAAGTTCGTTTTCAAAATTCCGGTAGGTCTGCTGGGCCCACTTTTCGCCATCCACAGAGTCCGGAGGCTTCAGTGAGACCTGCACATGTGTCCGGGGCGGCGGAGCATGCACGCACACTGGGGGGATGCACGCATGCACAAGAGAGGGTATTTAGAGGGTATGAGACTTTTAATTATTAGTCTATGAGTCTATGGAGAGGGGTGGCATACAAATCAAATAGATAGATAGATAGATAGATAGATAGATAGATAGATAGATAGATAGATAGATAGATAGATAAGTATTAGATTTGTTATGCATTGTTTTATTGTTGTTGTGAGCCACCCCAGGTCTGCGGAGAGGGGCGGCATACAAATCTAATAAATAATAATAATTGTATGATGGGTGTGGGTACACGCATGCATGCTATTGCACACGCATGCACCCTTTTGGCACCTGAGCAAAAAAAAGGTTTGCCTAGGAGAATATCAATGGGGCATTGCCAAGAAAAAGATGAAAGACATGACAAGGAACAATGCAGAAGAGTGGAAGGCCGCTATTGAAGCATCCTGGTCTTCCATAACAGCTCAGCAGTGCCACAGGCTAATAGCATCCATGCAGTAATGGGCTGAAATGATCCGAGTAGACGGCTCTGAGTTAAAACGCTTTATTCTCAGCAGGAAACAAAACAGCCGCGACTTACTTTCACTCCCGAATGAATCTGACAGGAGGCGCGTAAGCCCGGTAGCACAGGAAAAGTTTCGCCCGGCAACAAGCGACGCCTGACAGCTCCTTCAGTTTGGCGCCAAAGCCCAGCGGCCAATCAGAGGCAAGTAAACAGCCCTGGCTGAATATAGTGCCTTTTGCTTAACAACAACTCTTTAACTATTTTTCCTAGTTACAGAAACTTCTGGATTTAACATCCCTCCCCCTTCTGGTTGGTTTATTACAGATGTTTTACTCAGATAGGTATGTAATAAATTCGTCCAAACGTGCTGGTCTTCTGGGTGCCCGCTCAGACCTTCGGGGTTCGTGGAGGACCTGGGTATCCACCGACGAAGATGGCTCTTCCGGATGTGACTGTCCAGCACCCCCATGGCTGGAGCCTGGCTGAGCTGCAGCTGCGCTGGCTTGACTAGTAAATCCAGGTAAGTCCCAGTCTATTTGTTCCTGGTTCCTAGTAGGTCTTGAGTAATTTCCTGTGGGGTGTGAAGGAGGAGAGGCCCCATTACTTATGGTAGCCATATTGTCCCTTATACTGGCAGATGCCATTCTCCCCCTGATGTGATCTATGTGCCTCTTCCAGAGGCGGCCATCATTTAATGCAATTGTATATGTCTTTGGACCTGTTTGTTCTGTGACTAGTCCACTCTCCCAAATTCTGCCCTTGTCAAAATTTTTGACATACACATTTTGACCTATACATACCGAACGTTCCGGAGTTGTGACATTTACAGTTTTTAACTGGACATATGCTGGGTGCAGCCTATCCAAAGATGACCTCAACTTCCTCCCCATAAGTAATTCAGCAGGGCTTCTATTTGTAGTCATACTCGGTGTGATATGTTGCATGAGAAGGAAAGTGTCCAGTCTACCTTGAATTTCCCCTGGGGATGACCTTTTGATGGCCTCCTTGGCCACTCGGACATACCTTTCCGCCATCCCATTAGCCCATGCTGCGTGGACTGAGACTAAGGCATGTTTCACCCCCAACGGGGCTAGGAACATTTCAAACTCCTTGGAAGTAAATTGGGGGCCATTGTCCGAAACTAGAACATCTGGACACCCATGTGTCGCAAACAATTTACGTAATACATTTGTCACTGATGTGGTTGTAGTGGACCCTAGTAACAATATTTCCAGCCACTTGGAGTATGCGTCCACCACTATTAAGAACATGTTATTGTTCACTGGCCCCGCTAGGTCGATATGTATTCTTGACCAAGGGCCCCTAGGGGTGTCCCACTGTGCAGGGGTGGTTTTGGGGGGATTTGGTCTTGTCTCCTGACAGGGCTTACATGTGGCAACCCAGTCCTCTATAGCCCTGTCCAGCCCTGGCCACCATAAATATCCCCTTGCCAAGGCCTTCATCCTGACCACCCCGGGGTGCCCTTGATGCAGCATCTGCATCACTTGAGGCCTTAGGGAATGGGGGATGACTACCCTATCACCCCACAACACACATTCATGCATAACCGACAGTTCCAACCGTTTTGTTTTAAACTCACCCACTATGGGGTCATCTCCATTAGCTGGCCATCCCTTTAAAATATAGTGCAGGACTTTACCTAATACAGGGTCAAGTTTGGTTTCCTTGGCCACCTCTTTAGCTGTCACCAGGGATGGTGTGCCTATGTCTATTAAGAGGACATCTCCTGCAGGGGCTGGGTCTACCACCTGTTGGCCTAATGGGCAGCGGCTCAAACCATCGGCATGATTAATTTGAGAGCCACCTTTATGCACAAAAACATAGTCATAGCCAGCTAAAAATATAGCCCACCTTGACATGCGGGGGGACATGAATGGAGGGGTAGGTTTCCCAGTGGCCAATAATCCCAGCAATGGTTTGTGGTCAGTAATCAATTGGAAAGGGCGCCCCAACAAATAATTATGGAATTTTTTAACTCCTGCCACCAATGCTAAAGCCTCTCTATCAATTTGGGCATAATTTCGTTCAGCCTGGGATAATGTCCTGGAGAAGTAAGCTATAGGTGCCTCTTGACCAGTGGGTAATAGATGGGCTAGGACAGCTCCCACCCCATATGGAGAAGTGTCGCATGTGAGCCTAAGGGGTAATGTGGGACTATATTGAGCGACCACACTTTATGAAGTTAGGAGTTGTTTGACAGCAGTGAAAGATGCCTGTTCTGTATCTCCCCAGTGCCATGGTGCCCCCTTGTGGAGAAGTCTATGAAGCGGCTCAGCTGCAGAGGCTTTATGCTTCAGGAAAGAGTGTAATTGGTCCCTTGTGTCCCCACAAATTAAAATATCATTGAAGTAAAGGATTACCCCCTTAAGCCCCCATAGTAAGCGTTCCATTAGTCTCTGGAAAATACCGGGGGCTACGCTAATGCCAAATTGCAGGCGTGTGCATTTGAAGGCGCCTCTGTGGGTAACTATTGTCTGGGCTAAAGAAGTGGCTTCATCAACGGGAAGCTGCTGGTATGCCTGGGCAAGGTCCAGCCTCGCAAAGACCTTCCCAGACCCTAAAGTGTGCAGCAAGTGCTGCACAACTGGAATTGGATAAGAATTGTGCTGCAATGCCTTATTCAAAGTGGATTTGTAATCAGCACACACACGCAGAGATCCATCTGGTTTAAGGGGGGTTACAATAGGTGTCTCCCATGGAGCGTGCTCAATAGGAACCAAGATGCCTTGAGATTGGAGTTTGTCCAATTGGGCATCTAATTTGTCAAGCAAAGGCAGAGGTACCCTCCGAGGTTTCAATCTCAATGGGGGAATGGCTGGGTCTAAGGAGAAGGAGATTGGGGGTCCCTTATATGTTCCCAAACCTGGTTTAAACACATCTGGAAACTCTTGCACAAAATCAGGTGTGTTGGGTGCAAAAATTTTGTGAACACCGGTGATGGCTAATCCTAAGGGAGCCATCCAATTTAAACCCAACAAAGAATGATTTGCCCCGTCAACGATTAATAGAGGCAACCTATGTTGCACCTTTTTAAAAGTGATAGGGACGCTAGTAGTACCCAACACACTAATTGGGTGTCCCTGAAAGTCTTTGATAACAATATCCGATGGCAGCAAAGAGTCTCGAGACAAGTCAGGTAAATAAAGTCTTAGTTTGTGCCATGGCATCAGAGTATATTTGGAGCCCGTATTAAGCTCCATGTGGCAGGGATGTTGATTTAACAAAAGAGGGACAATAATTTTATTAAGGGGAGAAGGAGTAGTTGCAGAAGCAGGGCTTGCAAGGTTACCTCGGTTGTACCACGGTCTCCGGTTTCCCCGTCCCTGTTGTCGGAATGGCCGGTAGGAACGCTGGGTAGGGAAAGTTGGCAGCAGGTCTTGGTTCCCTGAGTTGTCATCAGGCAGAGAGGCACGGCAGACAGCAGCAATGTGGCCCCGTTTGTCACAGCGGCGGCAGAAGGCGTCCTTGAAGGGACATCTGGAGCGTGGATGTTGACCTCGGCAGCCAGCACAAGCAGGGAAGTTTTGGCGGAGTTGGCGGGGAGGGGGTCCTCGAATCAGGCAGCAGTCGTCGTCCTGGGCATCAAAATCAGAGGTGTAGTAATCTAAAGAAGAGTTGACTTGTGCGCGAGGATGTGCAGTGAGTTTGCAGACAGTTGACAGCTTGTCATTTGATTTCAATTCAGCGGCAGCAGACTCTGCCACTTCAGCTGTCTGAGCTGCTTTGATCACGTCTTGCAGAGTAGAATCCTCAGTCGCTAACAGCTTATTTCGGATGGAGACATTCTTCATGCCGAAGATAATGGCATCTGTCAATCTAGCCTCAGGGTTTTCAAATTGACATTTCGCCAATATCGTCCTGAGGCGAGTTGCGAACTGATTAATTGTTTCCCCTTCGGCTTGGGCCGTGCGGGAAAATTGGTGCCGGTAAACCCTAGCGGGTTTAGTGGGTTTGAAATGAGTGGCTAACTTCTCTTTCAGAATTTGCCAAGAGACCGAATTGGCAGGCTCCGGGTCTGTCAGGGTGCCCGCCAGCTCAAAAATTTGAGTGCCGCAATAGTTAAGGAATAAAGCCCTTTTGCGGCTGTCAGCAGCATCTTGCATGCCGGCTGCCTCAAGAAAAATTTCAAATTTTGCCATATAGGCAGTCCAGGTTGACCGTTCAGGGTCAAAAAGCTCCGGCGGCTGTATGATTGACGGGGTAGACATAATGATTTAATGAGAAAAATATGTCCTCAAGACCCTCGTCGCCAATGAAATGATCCGAGTAGACGGCTCTGAGTTAAAACGCTTTATTCTCAGCAGGAAACAAAACAGCCGCGACTTACTTTCACTCCCGAATGAATCTGACAGGAGGCGCGTAAGCCCGGTAGCACAGGAAAACTTTCGCCCGGCAACAAGCGACGCCTGACAGCTCCTTCAGTTTGGCGCCAAAGCCCAGCGGCCAATCAGAGGCAAGTAAACAGCCCTGGCTGAATATAGTGACTTTTGCTTAACAACAACTCTTTAACTATTTTTCCTAGTTACAGAAACTTCTGGATTTAACATGGACAGCCAAAGTTTTTACTGCCACACTGTGAGTGTGGCTATTTTGTGGGTGTGGCTTAATGGTCATGTGACTGGGCAGGAGTGGCTTGTCGGCCATGTGACCAGGTGGAAGTGGCTTGAACAATCATCATCGTTCAAGTGAGCTGTTAAGTCCTCGACTTACCTTACCAGTGTCGTTTGCTGGAGTGACAACTTGCTTTGCATTTCCCGTGCTCTGCTTCCTGGGTCGCTCCCCCACCTAAGGCTGGGTAGTTAGAAACATAGAAACATAGAAACATAGAAGTCTGACGGCAGAAAAAGACCTCATGGTCCATCTAGTCTGCCCTTATACTATTTTCTGTATTTTATCTTAGGATGGATATATGTTTATCCCAGGCATGTTTAAATTCAGTTACTGTGGATTTATCTACCACATCTGCTGGAAGTTTGTTCCAAGGATCTACTACTCTTTCAGTAAAATAATATTTTCTCATGTTGCTTTTGATCTTTCCCCCAACTAACTTCAGATTGTGTCCCCTTGTTCTTGTGTTCACTTTCCTATTAAAAACACTTCCCTCCTGGACCTTATTTAACCCTTTAATATATTTAAATGTTTCGATCATGTCCCCCCTTTTCCTTCTGTCCTCCAGACTATACAGATTGAGTTCATTAAGTCTTTCCTGATACGTTTTATGCTTAAGACCTTCCACCATTCTTGTAGCCCGTCTTTGGACCCGTTCAATTTTGTCAATATCTTTTTGTAGGTGAGGTCTCCAGAACTGAACACAGTATTCCAAATGTGGTCTCACCAGCATTCTATATAGTGGGATCATAATCTCCCTCTTCCTGCTTGTTATACCTTGTTAGGAGAATGGGTACCCATTCTCCTTGTTAGGAGAATGGGTACTGCCAGAAGCATAAATGCTGCCAGCACCACTTCCACCCACATCTTCTCCTTGCACCTCAGGCGGGAGGTGGCCGTGTGAGGCTGGAGGGGAGCTGGGCAGGAGAGAGGGAAGCTCGTCCGAGGCCAGGAAGGAGGAAAGAGGAAAAAAGCAAAGAGCACAGACGCAGCAGCAGGGAAGAAAAGGAGAGCCAAGCCAAGACTAGTAATCCAGGAAGTAACAGCTGCCAATCAGCTGGAGCTGCAAACGCATCTTCATTTCCGCTGGTGGAACTGCGTTCCTCCCCGTCCTGCCTGCTGCCTACCCCTGCATCCATGTCATGCTGCATTGAGGCAGTAATTGCTGCAAAAGGGGCCCAAACCAAGTACTGAGTACATTTGCATGCTTATAGTCCAATATTGTTCTATGAACAATCCTTTTTTTATTGATCACATGTAATGTTCTAATTTTCTGAAAAGGGAGATTTGGGGTTTTCATGTGCTGTACCCCATATTCATCACAATTATGACAAATCACATCTTGAACTATCTTGCCTTACATATTATGAGTATCTCTCATATATTAAGCTTCACCTTTTAAGTTACATTACTGAAATAAATGAACCTTTGCACGATATTCTAATTTTTCGAGTTTCACCTGTATAAACTTTGAGAAACCCCTTCCAGTTGCATAAGTTATTAAGCAATACACATTCTAATCTAAAACAATATTTCTCAACCTTGGTGACTTTAAGATGCATTCTAGGACTTTAATTCCTAGAATTTGCTGCCCAGGGAATCCTGGGAGTTGAAGCCTATGTATCTTCAAGTTGCCAAGATTGAGAAATGTTGTTCTTAAATATTTTTTTAAATTTATTTCAAAAACATCATAAGACCATTTTATTTTTGCAGCAAGAAACTCGCTATGTATTTATATATAATTACAAATAAATATGTTTAAATATAAAAATATGTAATATCAATATCTTCATCAATAATATTTTTCAGCATAAAAATTCTGTCTAGTTCCTTTTGCTTTTTTTTTAAATCACTGCTTCAGCTGCATGTTTTAAAACTCTGAATATAATTTCCAAACCAGGGCTTTGAGGGACTTTCCTCAAACGGGTTCACTAGATATCTCTTCGAAAGCCAGACATCATACAGTGCTTTTAAGGAGGAAATAGAATGTTTAAAAGTAGATACAAATAAACATGGCTGACCCAAACTTCCCTTTTTGTTAAACTTAGGGAAAAGCCCTTTTATACTTTGAAGGAAAATGTGCCTAAGAGCAGAATCTGTCCTGCTTCTTTGGTCTTTGACAAGATACACTCATATACAGAAGCAAAATGGTGAAGAAGCATGAGCAATTTCTCCCATTAATCATGGAGATGAACTTCTCGTTTCTGATCAAGAAGAGAACATAGTTTCTGAGATTTCAGACCTGAGCTGGCAAAACAGTATTTCCAGTGTGTGACTAGTTCAAAAACCGAATTTAGTTTCTTGTGTGTCAATGACAAATTCATCAAATAAATATACAATTATTTTTAGGCAGAAACATATACCAGTAATATAATTCAGTATTTTAAAATATTGTCTCAGATATAGTTCTTCTCTATCGGTTTTCCCCCTTTCAGTTGTTGTTGTTGTTGTTGTCATTGTTGTTGTTATTATTATTATTATTATTATTATTATTATTATTATTATTAATTAGATTTGTATGCCGCCCCTCTCCGAAGACTCAGGATGACTCACCGCATACAATATAAAACAGTGAATACAGAGAAAAACCTAATTAATTAAAAACTACATAAGCTAAAAAACCCAATACTGTATAATAAAAATCAATCAACAAATTCAAATCACAGCTGTACATCACAATCAGGGGTGGACTACTGCCCGGATGACGGTGAACGCAGTGGGGGAGCCAGTGATGGGCTACCAAATTTTTTACTACCACACCGTGGGCGTGGCTTATGCATTTTGTTTCAACATCTTTCAGTGCAAATTGGTTGCTCTGGGGTGGACCTCCAAATTTTGCTACCGGTACTGTGTACCTGACCATACCCATCACTGGGGGTAGGGAAAATAGAGCTCCACCCTAGAGCACCCAATTTGCATTGAAAGATGTTGAAAGAAAATGAAGGGCATCTTGCATAAGCCACGCCCACAGTGTGGTAGTAAAACTTTTCGTAGCCCATCACTGATCACAATTATTGGCCAGGGAGTCTAGATCTAATTGCCCCAAGCCTGGCGACATAAATGAGTCTTAAGACTCACTTATGTGAGGAGGGTGGGGGCAGTGCGAATCCCTGGGGGGAGCTGATTCCAAAGGGCTGGGGCCCCCACAGAAAAGGCTCTTCCCCTTGGCCCCAACAAGCGACATTGTCTGGTTGACGGAACCTATAGACAGCCAACTCTGTGGGACCTAACTGGACGCTGGGATTCATACGGCAGAAGGCGATCCCGCAAGTTATATCTGACTCTTGGAGACTGTCCCTGCAATTTCCTTGGCAAGGCTTTTCAGAAGGGGTTGCCATTACCTCTTACCTAGAGCTGAGAGAAAAAGACTAGCTTCAGGTCACTCAGCTGGTTTGATGCCCAGGTGGAACCAGAATTCACGGTCTGCTTGTTTCTAGCCTGACTATTATACCAATCTGGTTGTCATTCTCCTTGCCATTACACCAAATTGGCTATCAATCAAGCTCAACAAGCACCAAGGACTTCTCATTTTAACCCTGAGCTACAAATATTCTCTTTTATTTGCTCTTATTCATTCTCTGATTAGGGGTCCTTGGTGCTCTTAGAGCTTGCTTGTTTTCTTGCAGATATTTCATTTCCTAACTAGGTAACATCATCAGTGTTAAGGATTCTCTGATATTACTGTATAAAATCTACAGTCTCTGATCTATATTTGCAGCAATTTGTGTTTGTGCAAGGGACGAGAGACAGTGCTTTAGTTCATTTTCTCCTTGGTAATTGCCCTCAATTTAAACCAAAAAACCCCATTAAATTCAACATAAGCACTTGCCTGGTGAAGTGAGTGGGAGCTAATTCACTTGAATCAATATGCCGTACCTTAGCTATGTTCAGAATTTCTAGCACAAGTATTAGGGCACTGTTAGAGAGGGGCCACGGTTGAAGAGTCAGGACATGGACTATCTTTCAGCACCTTTATTCGGCAGTCCCAATAGGTAAAAACCTGCTGGCAAGCTGCTGGACCTCTCTCTTTTAAGCAGCTCTGCCAGCCACTGAAGGAGGTTTATGTTTTCCATGGCTAAGAGAGCCAATCAGTGATGGTATGCAATTACCATGCTCCATGTGAGTATATTTTTTGATTTGATTTGATTTGATTTGATTTGATTTTGTCAGAGTTTAGTTGGAAATTTAATTCAACATGTTTAAACAAGAGACGACTAGCCCAGATGATAACTTGTCTCCCTGGTTTTGGCAAGATACTAACAGGGTATAACTCTGTGCAGGAACTGAATAAATGCAATTTTATTTGGTCTACAGAGCAGGGGTGGGCAGGAAATGGAATGACGTGGAACACCTTTCCCCCGGCGGAAATGGAGCTGTGTGCACCGCTCCATCACTGCCGTGCATGCGAGATTAAGCTTCTGCTCATGTGCAGAAGCCGAATCTCGCCGCCCCAGCCAGCAGCAACAGTGCCCCCTGCTAGGTGGGCTCAGAAAGCGTGGTGCTCATCCGGCCGGCGTGGCACATCTCTGCCATGGCAACCACGGGGCTGGGTCCTACAAGACACGACAGTGGTGGCAGTCAGTCCCAGCCAGGAGGCACCAGTGGGAAGAAATCCTCCAGGAATAATAATAATAATAATAATAATAATAATAATAATAATAATTATTATTATTATTATTATTTATTGGATTTGTATGCCGCCCCTCTCCGCAGACTCGGGGGGGCTAACAACAATAATAAACACAACATGTACAATCCAATAATAAAAAACAACTAAAACCCCTATTATAAAACCAAACATACACACAAACATACCATGCATAACTTGTAATGGCCTAGGGGGAAGAGCTATCTCAGCTCCTCCATGCCTGGCAGTATAAATGAGTCTTGAGTAGTTTACGAAAGACAGGGAGGGTGGAGGCAGTTCTACTCTCTGGGAGGAGTTGGTTCCAGAGGGCCGGGGCTGCCACAGAGAAGGCTCTTCCCCTGGGGCCCACCAAACGAAATCCTCCAGGAAGGAGAGCAGCACATCGGGGAGACTCTGGCAAGCGGGCAATGGGGGCAACGGGAGAGCGTTGTCTCCCCAACAAGCTGCTCTCCTTCCTGGAGGATTTCTTCCTGCTGGTGTCTCCCGGGCCGGACTGCTTCAGGCCCCAACTCTCAAGGGTGGGTGCACTACACACATGCACGCGCATCCCTCCATCATCGGAACGTTCCAGCAGGGCCGCGAATGGCTGCCCTTTTCTGCTACAGAGCGAGTTTTATAAACTGTATTTGTAAATGCTAAATTGCCTGCAGAAGTAAAAACCAGTCGCAATTGGGATTTTACTCTGACTTGTTTAAAACCTTGCTGCCTATTTACTAGAGCTAGTATATAAACTTGCTTCAATGTTTCTCATCCAGACATGGGTAAAAAAGTAAACATTTCCCCATCCGTTCTCTTAATGGGAAGATATGCATCTTATGCCACACAGGAAATGGCATTAATTTTATGGATGACTAGCTCTTAGCCAGGCTGATTCAGGCGTCATTAGAATGTGATTCTGCCAGGGAATAAAGATTTAGAATACCCTCTGCTCAACAACAACAATAGCAATAGTATTCCAATAGATAAACTATTGCTGCCTGAGCTGATGTATGTATTGTGATATAAATTGAAATAAATATTGTTCCTGTCTTCTGGAAATATCTAGGCATACCTGTGAAAGGCCTGTATCCCTCACATTGCTTGAAATATCTGTTACCTTTAATCAAAATTCCACCTAGCCCACATTTCTCTTTTTCTTTTAAAAATGCCAATTCTTTGATGCTGTAGGGAAAAACAAGAGATTTACAACCTTGTTTCTGCCCAATCACATTTATTTATATATTTACTTACCTACTTACTTAATTTCATTGATTTGGAGGCCACCTCCTCATTCTACACAACTTTGGGTGCTCAAAGCTAAAGCATAAGAAACAATATATCTATAAACAAAAAGACTCCGCAACTATTCAACCAACACTCAAACATCACATTGCCCCAAAGCCTGCAAGAATAGTCATATTCTTGCAGGTGATTTGGCAGGTACCAAATTTATGAAGGGATAGTATATTATTATTTTATGATTATTATTTATTAAGTTTGTATGTCGCCTCTCTCCGAAGACTCAGAGTAGCTCACAACAACGATACATAATACAAATCCAATGATTTAAAAAAATAGAACACTTAAAACCCTTAATTTAAAAACAATCATACAACCCAAACAAACCATACATAAAATGGGACAGCCGGGGGGGGGGATCAATTTCCCCATGCCTGGCAGCAGAGGAGGGTGGGGGCAGTCCTGATCTCCGGGGGGAGTTGATTCCAGAGGGTCGGGGCCGCCACAAAGAAGGGTTAGGCATCATGACAGAGAAAATATGTTTCCTGACTCCAATTAGATGAAACTATTATGTTGTTGGTTTGAGCTCCGAGTTTGGTTTGTGGGCTACTTGGGTTGGTTCATGGCCTGCTGAGGTTGGTTTGTGGGCTACCGTCAGGTTGTGTTGGTGCAGCAATCTTTCAATAGGAAACGCCAAAATATGTCCATTCTACCCAATCTCCACCAGACAGACAAAAACATCCAGATGTGTGTGTGTGTGTGTGTGTTATATGTGTGTGTGTGTTGACTAGGTTCATGTCCACTTATTTCCAAGCCTAGACAAGTTCATGACAGTAGCTGCCGACTATCTACTGTTAAGGAATCAGGAATTACATATAATGTAGCCTTTCTTATATTAGCATCTTACTAACATGTGTATTGTGGCAAAATGCTTTGCTGATTGTTTGATTCATTTGCTAGAACATGTTAAATCTTCTAATAAAGTCTAGTTTTATTATTGCGCAAGGATCTTTCCCCCAAGATTTAACAACTAGAAAATAGTGGCCAAGAGTCCTGGAGAATTAAACATCTTCCAAATAGGTATTGTCATCTCTGGTGTCAGATTTATATCTAATTATTATTTTATATTAGGATAAGCCTGTTCACTCATTAGACAGCATGGTAGTGCATTATTGATAGTTTATGGTATATATATCGATATACTGTATTGGATCACTGTTTTGCTTATTGATACATAAACGTTTCTAACATCAAGACATTTGAGATTAAAAAAGGAGCACAATCATGATGCATTTAGATTTATATAAAAAATAACAGAAAAACAATAACTCAAACAATGCAGCCTTAAATTATTCGCCAGTAATTGTACCACATTCATTTTAATAATTGAGAATAATTTTGATACATGTTATAGTCCTACTCAAGTGCCAAGGCAGAAAATTCAAATCTTACACTGCCATCATGTGGAAAAAAATAGAAACATCAGGTTAGTAAACATACCAGTCCATGGCAGGAAGAGTAAATTGTATCTAGAAAAATAATTACAGTTCAGGGACATCATACTGGCAACATTGATACATTCTGTCAAGGCTATAGTTTTTGTTTGTAGGCTATGGCTCTAAGAGCTGGATCATCAGCAAAACTAAGCAAAGAAAAATGTAAACCATTAAGTTGTGAAATTGCAGAAAATTATTAGGAACTCCTTGGACCAAAACAGAGGTGGATTCCTCCTGATTTGCACCATATTGCCCGTACTGGTAGCAACCTGCTGGTAATGTTACAATAGTGTCATGGATCCAGTTTGGTTAATGCCAGACTGTGGGCGCCATCGTCTTTTTTTAAAAAAAATGTTGTTGTTGTTGTTGTTGTTGTTATTTTTACTATTTGGAAGTTTTTTCCTCTGCTGCTACTTTGAAAAGGGTTCTCCCACCCATCCTGCCTGCCTGCCTGCAGGTTTATACTTACCTTTATTCAGGGGTGGGCTACTGCCCGGATGGGGGGGGGACGCAGTAAGGTAGCGAAAATGGAGCTCCACCCCAGAGCACCCAATTTGCACTGGAAGATGGGTTTTTATTAATATTAATTTTTTTATTGATTTTAAAATACAGTATATAGAGTATAAAACACACACACAACATACAAGAAGTGCTCAGTGATTGGTGCCCACCACCAGACAAACATTCACACGCCACCACCAAATTGGGGGTGTTTTTTATATATACCATTTCAACTCATGAGTAATCTATCTATTTACATATTATAAAGTGATTCCAATTTATTCCTTGTAGCTTGATCTTGGATTCTACTAACCGTATATCATCTTACCTTGTCCCACCGTCCCATCAGTTGTCGCAAATCAGTTTCATTAACTGAATTCATCCTTTTGTCCATAATCTCAAATTAAATATGATCCACCATGTACCGGTACCCACTGAAAGATGTTGAAAGAAAATGCAGGGCGTCCTGCATAAGCCACGCTTATGTAAAGCGTAAAAATTTTGGAAGCACAGCTGATAAGCTCCTCAGCTGTGTTTCGGGCTGATTATAGCTACTGTGCATGCGCGGAAGCAAAATTACACATGGGGGCTGTGTGCGGCCACAGAAATGGACCAAGCACGTACATGTGAAACATTGTAATGCGAACCAGTAGCAAAAGTAAGTGGAACTCACCCCTGGACCAAAAGAAGAACAAATAATTCAACATTACTCACTGAAATCACTAATAATGAAGCTTCAGCTTAAACATTTTGAACATATAATTGTGAAGACTAAAGTCATTAGAGAAGACCTTTAATTTGCAAAAACCAAAGGCAATAGAGATTAATAGAAAATAAGGTAGTTAGACACAATTTCTGAGAATATGAGCATACATTTGCAAAAAGAGAGAGAAATGTTTGCTTAGATACAGAAATGATAGCATCCAAACAACCAAACCAAAGTTGCAGAAGGGATTCTACGGGGATTTTAGAGTCAAATTAAACAACGTACATCTGCATTTTACATTAATGTAAACAACTTTGGATGATGGTCTGTTTTGAATGGGGGAATTAGCTCATTCATCTACTGCCATGATAAAGATAAAAAAAATAACTTTCCTAAAATCCTTATTTATCAAGTGAGAGAATCAACTACATGGGAGAGAAGGAGCTATTAATGCCAACATCAAAACCCACAACGCTTCTTCTTTTACAGTGACTTTGATGGGAGGGAAAGATAGTTTTGAAATCATATTATGAGTTAAAGTTGCACGATCCTAATCTGGATTCCCATCCTCGGGTGCTACTTTAAAATGCATGTTTGTGTTGTTTTGTATTTTGTGTTATAATTAGCAGGTATTTATTATAAACCACTTGGAATTACCTAGAAAACTAACTAGCAGAATTTTCTTTAACGCTAGATAGCAAAGGAGGAAATCATCCAGAGACCACAGCTTCAGATTCTCCTGGGAAGGGGCCAGGTCCATGAGTCCTCCACCCAGGGGTGGGCAGCAGGCAGGACGGGGTGGGACGCAATTCCACTGGCAGAAATGAAGATGCATGCACAACTCCAGCTGATCGGCAGCTGTCACTTCCTGGATTACTGGTCTTGGCTGGGCCACACAGGTAGCGGAAATGGAGTTGCACTTGCAGGTCCAGGTGACCAGCAGGGGGGCACATCTTCTCACAAGATTTGCTTCCTGCACATGCACAGAAGCCAAATCTTGTTCTGACGCACGCACGCTGGTCATCCAGAGCTGCATGTGCAACAGCACTGGTAATGGCGGTAAATTGGAAACTCCGCCTAGCTGAGACCAGGGTGAAATGCTACCCCTTCGGGCAGTTCCTACAACCTTAGTAACAAGTACAGTGATACCTCGTCTTATGAACTTAATTGGTTCCGGGACGAGGTTCGTAAGGTGAAAAGTTCGTAAGATGAAACAATGTTTCCCATAGGAATCAATGGAAAAGCAATTAATGCATGCAAGCCCAAAATTCACCCCTTTTGCCAGCTGAAGTGCCCATTTTTGCGCTGCTGGGATTCCCCTGAGGCTCCCCTCCATGGGAAACCCCACCTCCGGACTTCTGTGTTTTTGTGATGCTGCAGGGGAATCCCAGCAGTGTAAAAACGGGTGCTTTGCTGGCAACGGAGGTCCGGAGGTGGGGTTTCCCAGTGAGGGGAGCCTCAGCAAAATTGCAGCATCGCAAAAACATTGAAGCCCTCGAAACCCCACCTCGGACTTCCATGTTTTTGTGATGCTGTGATTTTGCTGAGGCTCCCCTCAATGGAAACCCCACCTCCGGACTTCCGTTGCCAGCGAAGCCCCTGTTTTTGCGCTGCTGGGATTTCCCTGCCGCATCGCAAAAACGTGGAAGTCCAGAGGTGGTGTTTCCCATGGAGGGGAGCCTCAGGGGAATCCCAGCAGCACAAAAACAGGCACTTTGCTGGCAACAGAAGTCTGGAGGCGGGGCATCCCAGTGGCGGCGGTTTGTGTTTGTAAGGTGAAAATAGTTTGGAAGAAGAGGCAAAAAAATCTTAAACCCCGGGTTTGTATCTCGAAAAGTTTGTATGATGAGGGGTTGGTAAGACGAGGTATCACTGTACTTCCGTTTCTCTGAACAGTAGTAAAAATGCTTTTAAAAAGTTTTTTTTAAAGTTCTCCCTGATTGTCACAGCTGATAAACCTTTTTTTATTTTTTTTAAAAAGCATTTCTGCCACCTATTTCCTGGAGCTGTTGGTTAAAAAAATACTTTAAAAAGGTTTTTTTTAATCCCAACTCTCAGCTGTTTAACAATCGGCTGAAAGGGGATCACTGGAATTAAAAAAAAACTTTTTAAAAGCATTTTTTAAAACTACCTATTCACTGTCTGTAACTGCAACTCTGTGAGGTTCCTGCTTTGTTGCAGGGGCCATTTTGTGTAAGGTCGAGCTGCTTTTGCATTGTGTGTGTCAGTTGTGTAGGAGTCAGTTGTGTAGATTTTGTGTCATTCTTATGTAAAGTGTTTTTGAGCTCTTTGTGGTTCTGTGAAGTTCCTGCTTGTTGTTGCAGGGGCCATTTTGTCTAAGGTTGAGCTGCTTTTGCATTGTGTGTGAGTCAGTTGTGTAGGAGTCAGTTGTGTAGCTTTTATGTCATTTTTATGTAAAGTGTCAAAGTTGCTTTTTGAGCTCTTTGTGGCTCTGTGAGGTTCCTGCTTGTTGCAGGGGGACATTTTGTGTGCTTTTGCATTTTGTGTGAGTCAGTTGTGTAGATTTTGTGTTATTTTTGTGCAGAGTGTAATAGTTGGTTTTTGTTGCAGGGCCCATTTGGTGTGAAGTCAGCTGCTTTTGCATTGTGTACTTGTATGGCTTTTGTGTTGTGTGTGAAGTGTGAAAATTGTTTTTTGAGCTCACCTGGTCACATGCCCATGACCACCAAGTTACATCATTACCAAGCTACGGCCACAGAACCTGTAGTGAAAATTTTTAGATTTCACCACTGGCTGAGACTATTGAAGCAGGGCAGGCCGATCAGGAGCCCAGCTACCAGGGAGGTGGCATTGAAGGGTGAGAGCACCTGCACAACATGGCTGACATAACCGCCCTCCTGTGTTTCCTTACATGGCCAGCAGAGGGGAGGGGAGGCAAAAAATACAATGAAGAACGGCTGGTGGTGGCAGCAACAGAAAGGTGGCAGGAGGTAAGAGGTGAAAGAGTGGACTCTTCATGTCAGTGATGCTTTACAACAGGGGTCCCCAAGCTTTTTACAGAGGGGGCCAGTTCACTGTCCCTCGGGCTGTTGGAGGGCCGGACTATAAAAAAAAAACTTATGAGCAAATCCCTATGCACACTGCACATACCTTATCTTAAAGTAAAAAACAAAATGGGAATGTACTTTTTAGAGGTGGGGAAGAAGTCTGAAATTCATATATGTTTATGTTTTGTTTTTAATTCTCTTTTGTTAATATCTGATTGGCTATACAAGGTTTTTTTGGCTTATAGAAAAATGCATAACGAAAGAAGGAAGCACTTTGGCATAATGGTTAATAAGTTAGAAAATAATTGGTGTTGTACTTTTTGAAGGAACATTAAGGAGGGAATTTAATTTAAAAAATGAATGTAACTGGATGACAAAATTAGAAAAAAAACTTTTGCAACTTTTTTGATGATTGATATTAGTTACTAACAAAATACCGC
This sequence comes from Erythrolamprus reginae, assembly GCF_031021105.1. NCBI lineage: Eukaryota > Metazoa > Chordata > Lepidosauria > Squamata > Dipsadidae > Erythrolamprus > Erythrolamprus reginae. Next base: position 185,565,131 of record NC_091952.1, on the reverse strand, counting down.
ATTTTATTCATGGAAAATTAGATGGTACACTGTATTGTTTGAATGTATGTTAAGAGAAAAATTAAAAAAAATTACACCCCCCCAAAAACAGTCCTTCCTTCCTCTGTCCCTCCATTTCTCCTTCCTTCCTTCCTTCCTTCCTTCCTTCCTTCCTCCCTCCCTCCCTCCCTCCCTCCCTTCCCTACTTCATTCCTCTCCACTTCTCTTCCCCTCCCTCTCTTTCCCTTTTCTTTCTTTCTTGCTCTCTTTTACCTGTGCTCCTGTCAATCACCAGCGGGCCGGATAAATGGCCTCAGCGGGCCGCATGCGGCCCACGGGCCATAGTTTGGGGACCGCTGCTTTACAAGATGGCCAAAAGGGCAGAGATGGTAGGAGATAGGCAGTTGGGGGGAGTTGCAGCAGGAACAATTTGTGCATAGGCAGGAAAATGTGACTGTGGGATGTTGCCAAAATATACTGCTCAAAAAAATTAAGGGAACCACCCAAATAACACCTCCTAGATCTGAATGAATGAAATATTCTCATTGAATACTTCGTTCTGTACAAAATTGAATGTGCACAACAGCATGTGAAATTGATTGTCAATCAGTGTTGCTTCCTAAGTGGGCAATTTGATTTCACAGAAGTTTGATTTACTTGGAGTTATACAGTGATCCCCCAATTATCGCGAGGATTCCATTCCAAGACCCCTCGCGATAATCGATTTTTCGGGATGTAGTGGTGCGGAAGTAAAACCACCATCTGCGCATGCGCGCCCCTTTTTTCCATGGCCGTGCATGCGCAGATGGTGTTTTTACTTCCGCACCTGGGAAGACCCAGCAGCTGAGGAGCCGCCTGCCTGCCCGCTTGTCCGCCGCTTTTCCGCTTGCCCGCCGCTTGTCCACTTGTCTGGCCGCCGCTTTTCCGCCCGCTGCTTGTCCGCCGCTTGTCCGCTTGTCCGGCCGCTTATCCGCTTTTCCGGCCGCCGCTTTTCCGCCCGCCGCTTGTCCGCCGCTTTTCCGCTTGTCCAGCCGCCACTTTTCTTGTCCGCCTGCCGCTTGTCCGCCGCTTGTCTGGCCGCCGCTTGTCCGCCGCTCTGGGAGTTGAAGACCCAGGGAAGGTTCCTTCGGCTGCCCACCAGCTGATCTGCTCGGCAGCGCAGTAGCAGCGAGGAGCCGAAGATGGGGTTTCCCCGTTGCCCACGCAAAGGGGAAACCCCATCTTCGGCTCCTCGCTGCTACTGCTCTGCCGAGCAGATCAGCTGGTGGGCGGCCGAAGGAACCTTCCCTGGGTGCCGCCCGCCGCTCGAGAGCAAGAGGGGGAGAGATAGAGAAAGAGAGAGAAGGAAAGAAAGAGATGAGAGAGGGAGGAAGAGAGTGTGAGAGAGGAAGAAGCAAGAGAGAGAAAGAGAGAGAGAAAGAAAGATGAGAAAGGAAGGGAGTGACGTCATCGGGTGGAAAAATCGCGATATAGCGTTTCGCAAAGATTGAGATCGCGAAACTCGGGGGATCACTGTATTGCATTGTTTGAGTGTTCCCTTTATTTTTTTTCAGCAGTGTATTTGATCATAGGATAGCAGGGACACTATGATAGTCATAAGGGAAAGGACCAATCCTAAGTTCACTCTTTTCAGTCTTGTCATAACTTTGAATGGTGACTAAACAAATGAACATAGCCCAAGGGCTAGTTATAATTTATCCTGATAAAATTTTATTATCACATGATCATTGGCAAGTAAGTATTTATATCCCGAGATTCATAAAATGTTGGGATAGGAAGCAGTCAGTAGGTCGGCAAGAGTATAAAACAAATGAATAAGGCCTTAAAAACAGCAACATCACACATAATATCCTGCTAATGTGTTGAAAACTAATGACCATAATACATGGTTGCAACTTATTTTCTTTTTATGATATTGCGATAATGAGAACTCAAGATTGTCTTAATTAAACAACTATATAATGAGAGGTTGAAGCTTCAGAGCCTAGGTACATAAAATGCTGAGAATGAATGCTAATCCTTATTCATCATCATTATTCTAGATATTGTCTATTCACTGCAGGGTGAAGACCTCTTCTGCAGGTTTACAACCAGTACGGTCTTGAGCTTTCCTTTGCCAATTCATCCATCCTGTTTTAGGTTTCTTTCGTGGATGTGCTGGTCTTTCTATCTTGTCTGGTGATGCCGAGCATGTATCTTTCCATAGCTCTTTGCATCACTCATAGCTTTAGAATTGATTGTGAGGTTAATGACCACATTTCGCCAGCATGTTAGTCCCTTATCTATATGTAACTGAGTAATTCTAAGTTCTGAGTAATTCTAAACTTGTGACTGAGTTTCTCTTATCTTTGCTACTGGTTTGAGAATGGGAGCGCATGTTCACAATGCTTCCATGCATGCACAGAATGTTTTTGATGATATCTAGGGGGTGCGCGGAGCCTCCCACTGCCGCCACCACTGGTTTGCCAAACTGGTGTGAACTGGTAGCAACCTACCACTGAGGATAACCAATTCCCAGTTTATGCAGATATCTGGTAGAATTCTGCCCAATCATGACAGCAAACTAACAAAAGAATTTGCCCTGATATTTTGGGTTTTGTTGTGAATTTTCTTCCTATTATATAACCATGCCTTTATGTAGGCATAAAGAATAGTCCTTTTTAGTGAATTAGATACCTAGTAAAAGAAAGAAAGCAGCATTTCTAATTCCTGTAAAACCACAAGTGTTAAAATTCTGCCCGCCCTTTTTAACGTAGGCTTTCATCCTCCCTAACACATTTAATCTTTGTGAAAAATGAAGCTTTTATTTATGTTTTCATCAATCTGATTTCCCTTCAAGAACAGATGTGTTTATATAATTTTATTCCACCTTATTTTTATAAATAACTCAAAATAAACTCAAACATACCTAATACTTCTTTCTTCTACTTTTCACTTCAGGCATCTTAAGCAAAATCCCAAAATATTCCTCTTTTTTTTGGTACTGGTTTTCATTTTATCCACCCTTTCACTAGCTTCCTTTATAATTTTAAAATCCAATCTTACATAATTCGTGCTTATACAAACCTATTAAACTTGAATGCAGTGTGTGAATTCTACGCCTCCATTTTCCATTCTAGGTGGCTAAATACAGCATATATGCAAAAGACTTTTTTTAAAATGAAAGACATCTTTTATGGCCAGTACATTAGTAATGGGGGGGAAAGGCCCTCTCAAAATAGCTTTTAATACTTTCTCATTCGTTTATAAACATTTGTTTAGCCTTCCCCAACAGGTTGCCCCACAACTGCTAACCTTGCTAGATGATTCTATGGTGAAGAAACACCTCAGGGACCTACCTATTTTATTTTCAATTATTGTCTTGTGTCAAAGACTATGAAGAGTAACTCTGACACACCCACGTTTTTCGCCTCCTCATCCCTTGCCAAAGTGTGTGAGTACTGTACATGGTATATATACACCAGTTCTAATAGTGCCACTTTGGCAGAATTGCTAATAAACAAGCCATTGCTGTTTCCTGCATCACAGTCATATAATATGAATACATGTTTAATTATACATTCCATTCCTTAGTACATTTTAATCTTTTAATGAAGTCAGTGATAAATCATTTCAATAATTTTCTGCCCCAGTTAGCCAATGTGTAAAGAGCATTCAGTAATATGCTATACAGTGATCCCCCGGTTATTGCGTTCCCGACCATTGCGAACAGGCTAATTTGCGATTTTTCAACCCGGAAGTCAAAACACCATCTGCGCATGCGTGCCCTTTTTTCTATGGGAACGCATGCGTAGATGGCGCCGGTCAGATCAGCTGCTGGGTGGCTTCCCTGGGTCTTCTCCTGACTCCTAAAGCGGGGAAGTTCGCCAGGAGTCAGCGGAGAAGCGGCGCGCCTGTTTTAAAAAATCGGAACCGGCCTGGGGGGGCTTTCCAGCAACCCACGAGCCCCCAACCCAGGCTCGTGGGTTGCTGGAAAGCCCCCCCAGACCGGCTCCGATCTTTTAAAACAGGCGCGCCGCTTCTCCGCTGACTCCTAAAGCGGGGAAGTTCGCCAGGAGTCAGCGGAGAAGCGGCGCGCCTGTTTTAAAACGATCGGAGCCGGCCTGGGGGATCGAAGCCGGCCTGGGGGGATCGGAGCCGGCCTGGGGGGGCTTTCCCTTTCAGGGCGGGCGAGCGGCGGGTGTGGCAGCAGCGAGGAGTTCGCGTGGGCGGCGGGGAAACCCCAATCTTCGGCTCCTCACTGCTGGGAAGTAAAAACACCATCTGCGCATGCGCAGATGGTGTTTTTACTTCCGCAGCGCTACTTCGCGAAAACCCGCTCGTTGCGGGGGGTCCTGGAACGGAACCCTCGCAATGATCGGGGGATCACTGTACTGGAAATGAAGGTTCTATCCAAGCAAAACATAATATAGTTTTATGAAGAAGTACCATATTTTTCAGAGTATAAGACACATCTTTTTCTCCCCTAAAAGAGAGTGGAAATGTTGGTGCGTCTTATACACCGAATATAGCCATTTTTGGCTTCCGGAAGTCCAGGGGTGGGCTGCTGCCCGGATGGGGGAAAACGCAGTGGGGTAGCGAAAATGGAGGTCCACCCCAGAGCACCCAATTTGCACTGAAAGATGTTGAAAGAAAATGCAGAGCGTCTTGCATAAGCCACGCCCACAGTGGTAGTAAAAATTTTAGTAGCCCTTCACTGCTGAAGTCCCATCCCTGCATCCAATTTTTATGAATGGTGGGCTGGTTTTTTTCAAAAATGGCTTGCGGAGAGGGTTTGGGAGGCCTGCAGATGCTCCTGGGGGCTGGGGGAAGGCAAAAACACTCCCGTTTTGGTGAACAATGGGCCATTTTTCACAAACAATGGGGGCATTTTTGCCTTCCCCCAGCCCCCAGGAGCACTCTGCAGGCCTCCCAAACCCTCTGCCCACCCCATTTTTTGCAAAAAAAAAAAGAAGATGAAAAATGATCATTTTTTCTCAAAATTTACAAAATGGGGACATTTTTGCTTTCCCCCAATCTCCAGGAGCATTCTGCAGGCTTCCCAAACCCTCTGACTGCCCCATTTTTCACAAAAATGGGTCCATTTGTGCAAAAAAAAAAAGAGGGATGCTCGGAGAGTTTGGGAGGCCAAACACGTGGACTTCAACTCCCAGAATTCCTGAGCCAATCATGCTAGCTCAGGAATTCTGGGAGTTGAAGTACACATGTCATAGAAGAGCCAACTTTGCCTACCCCTGGTCTAGACTATTATTGCCTCTTGTGAAACAATTGACATGCTGAAAGTATACTGCTCAAAAGAAATAAAGGGAACACTCATATAACACTAGATCTTGTTGGTTGTGTGGGAGTTGAAGTACACATGTCATAGAAGAGCCAACTTTGCCTACCCCTGGTCAACTCATCGTGACCTGATGGACAGTGTTCCTCCCGGCCTTCCTGTTCTCTACCATCCTGTGGATGTACTTTTTTGATGTTTTTGATGTTAGGTGTCCATTTTAGATCTTGTGATATGATAGAACCTAGAAATGTGAAGGTCTCTACTCTTGATACTGTGTTGTCTAATATTGTAAGAGGTGGAAGTATAAGAGTATTTCTCCTAAAGTCTACCACCATTTCTACAGTTTTGAGTGTGTTCAGTTCCAGACTGTTCTGGTTGCACCACAAGGTTAGTTGTTCAACCTCCCATCTGTATGTTGATTCATCATTGTCTCAAATGAGGTTGGTTATTGTTGTGTCATCTGCAAACTTCAGTAGTCTTATCATTGAATCTGAAACTTAATATAGATCACTTGTGATTTATAGTTACAGCAATAGTAATGAGATCAGTGAAGAAATGGCCATGGTTAATTTGTGGAACTTGGCACTATCAAGTGTGCTCGCCACCAATTACAGGTAGTTCTTGACTTACAACAGTTTACTTAGTGACTGAAGTTACAAAGGGACTGAAAAAAGTGACTTCTGACCATTTTTCACACTTATTATGATCATTGCGCATCTTCATGGACATGTGATTTACATACAGATGCTTGACAACTGGCTCACATTTTTGTCCCGGGATCATGTTATCCCCTTTTGTGGCCTTGTACACAATTTTAAAAGGAAACTGGGGGATCAAATTGCCCATGCATATTCGTCTGAATAGGGACCTCCTTCCTCATACCTCATTGCAGCCAGTAAGGGCACACAGAGTTGGCCAGGTCCCATCCACCAAACAATGTCGGTTGGTGGGACCCTGGGGAAGGGCCTTCTCTGTGGCCGCTCTGACCCTATGGAATCAACTGCCCCCAGAGATTTGATTATCTCCTCCCTACCAGTTTTCTGGAAAACTGTTAAAGCCTGGCTTTTCCGGCTTCCTGGAATTAAGACTGATTGTTGCAAGTATGGTTTTATAATACATGTGATTTTAGTGATGCTTTTTATTGGTTTTATACTTAGAGTGTATTTATACTTGTTGTTAGCCATTCAGAGTCCGTTTGGAGTGCGCGGCATATAAATTAAATAATAAACAAAGAAACAAAGAAATAAATAGCAATTTACTTTCTCCAGATTGCACACTTTAAAATATTAACCGAGGAGCAATTTGGAGGAGAATTGTCATTTTTCTATGGAAAGGTAAGTATGTGATACAAAGTACAGTGTTCCCTCGATTTTCGTGGGGGATGCGTTCTGAGACTGCCCGCGAAAGTCGAATTTCCGTGAAGTAGAGATGCGAAAGTAAACACACCATTTTTGGCTATGAATAGTATCACAAGCCTTCCCTTAACACTTTAAACCCCTAAATTACCATTTCCCATCCCCTTAACAACCATTTACTCACCATTATTACGGGTACTCACCATTGAATAAGACACTTAGTGATTCTGATATTTATAAACATAATTATTTATTAACAATAATTATTTTTTTTGTTATTTATTTGCAAAAATTATTAGTTTGGTGATGATGTATGATGTCATCAGGTGGGAAAAACCGTGGTATAGGAAAAAAACCCCACAAAGTATTTTTTAATTAATATTTTTTGAAAAACCGTGGTATAGGCTATTCGCGAAGTTCGCACCCGCGAAAATCGAGGGAACACTGTACTGAATTTCATAGCTACTTCATTCTCAATTATTATTTTTTTGTAACCCAGTAATTCCTCAATATTATGTGTGAGGGATGTAGAGAAAGCTATGGCTGACAAATTTTCTCTTAATTCCCGAAATATATTTGATCTGATTTGAAAGTGATGTTTCCATATTTTTATCATGCAACACAAAAGCCATTAGTTTTATTCAAGTATGACCTCTGAGCAGAATCACTATGGTTGCTGTGCATCACTCAAGGAAAATTCTGCTGTATGTTTAATTGAAACAATTTCCGTTTTATTTACAAGAGTATCCTAAGATATTGTGCAAGGCATGTTACAGTATCATAAAAAAATGCATCCTATTAAACAATATAGCTAAAGAAGAGTTGCCTTGTCAATATTCTGTTTAAAAACTCTGAAAAACCACATGGAATAAAAACTACCTTAATTGGCCACCTACTTTTCATGACCATGCTGCTGCTATAGCAAATACAGTATTCTTAATATTTAACAATATTTTAAAAACCCATTATATGTATGTTTCACCCCAGAGTGTGGGCTATGTGTGTTGTGTTCCAATACTGAAGTGGCAGGAGGCAGGTTGAGTAACTTCAGTTCTTTATTGGTCAGTGAGCAAACATCAGCAAAGCCCCCAGGAGGGCTAAGGGTGAAGGTCTTAATCCCATCACCCAGAAGATGAAGGGGATACATCTTGTTATGTAGAATAGACTGGTCCAGGCTATTAATACTGTAAAGGTGAATCTGTTATTAGGAGTGAATCTGTTTCCTGCCTAAAAGCATATTTCTCTATTTTTCTAGGGCACAGGTCCCAAAACTTGACAACTTTAAGACTTGTGGACTTCAATTCCCAATTGAAGACTTGTGGACTTCAATTCCCAATTGAAGACTTGTGGACTTCAATTCCCAGAATTCTCCAGCCAGCATAGCTTGTTGAAGACTTGTGGACTTCAATTCCCAGAATTCTTCAGCCAGCATAGCTGTCTGGAGAAGTCGGGGAGTTGAAGTCCAGAAGACTTAAAGTTGCCAAGTTTGAAGACCTCTGCTCTAGGGATATTCTTTATAATATTCTGCCTTTTATTAATATCCCTCAAATATTTTATTCCTCTCGAAGGGAGGGTGGCGCTGACTTCCTATAGCAGGATTTAAACCATGGTTTGAGGGAGATGGATACGACTGATGTCTGAAGACGAATTGTTACCAACTTCGACAGTCAAAAAACCCCCACAGCCATCGAGCGGCTTTTTTCCTTGACCGCAATCTGGCGCGCATGCTCAAACCCGCCACAGAAATGCATGCTGGAACTTGTAGCTGAAGGAGGGGGGAAAACCCCTTTGCAACCACTCATCCCACAATTCCTCTCGAGGGGGCGAAAAACATGAGACTCTGTTATGCAGTCCACGCGGAGGGGCGGGCAAGCACAGTATAAGCCCGCACTTGCGTCACCGCGGAGGCGAACGAGGCCTGAAAGACGAAAATGGGCGTGGCTCCAGCGCCTACGTCAGAGTTGGGAACGAAACAAGAGCCCGTTCGGTTGAGCTTTGCTCCCCGACTCGCTCGAATTTTAAGCGTCTGTCCCTTTAAGCTTGTCCGGGCGCGAGAAAAGGCTGTCTTGCGCCTGCGCATCGGAAGATTGACCTCGCGCTCGTTTGGCGCTGCTCGTGACTACTTCTTGTTGTTATTTTTTTTTCTGAAGGTGGTAGTTGGGTGTGGGGGAGGGTAAAAAAAATAACGTTTTGCGTTCGATTCTTCCAATTCAACCGATAGAGGCGCCGCCGTTGCCATAGCGACCTGTCCTTCGACGGGCCCGGCCTGGGACGAGATCTCAGCGGCCGAGGCTATGGAGGAACCCGGGGCAACCGCCTCGGTCTGTGGAGACACAGTGGCTGCCGCCGGGTCTGAAATGACGGAAATCCTCGTTCCCGGCCCTCAGCCGCTACGGCTGCTCGAATGGAAAGTAGCGACCGGAACGGCCGTGAAAATCGGCTCCGTCTTGGCCGTCTGCGCGCCTATCCAAATCCCAGCGCGGCCGGCCGCATTGGCTGTCGAGCCTGGCCTCCAACGGGCGGCCGAGCGAAAGGTCAAAGCCGAGCGGCCGGGAATCGTACGAGAGCTGCGAGCCCAGCCGGGACAAGTCATTCCTCCGGGGTAAGGAAAAGGACGACGGCGAGGAAGACGAGCTGAGTGGGTGGGCCCGTCCCTGAGGGGCGCCGCCTCAGATCCGCGGCACTCGGAACCCCTCAAGTTTCGGCTTTCGGGGTGGAGAGATGGCGGCTGGGCTCGCTCGCTCTGCTTTTTCCTCAAGCGCGGTGAAAGATGAGGAGGTTTGGGGAAAGCGCGCGAGGGGCAGGCCGTCCCTTCCCCGCCCTCTAGCGCTGCGGCGCCGGTGACAGACGAGGCCCCGCTCCTTTTCTCTTTCTTCCCTCCCCGGTTGCAAGCCGACGCCGTCATGAGGGAGGCTTTTGGCAGGCCTAGGTTGCCGGCGGAGTGGTCGAGAAAAAGTCTCAGTGCCTGTTATATAAGCGCCTGACGCTGCGTGAATACGGGAGGGGGATCCTGCGGGTCAGCGCAAGGAAAAGCCGCAGTCTGCCTCCTTATGAGAGGACGCTCGATGAATTGGACTTTCTTTTATTGGATCTCTTGGATTTCCCCCTCCCCTTTTAGGGGGGGGGAGGGGAGGAGTGGCTAATTGTAAGTTGCGTGCATAAGTGCACCAGAGTGGCTTCCGTCCCCTGTCCTAATGTTTCTCTTTTACTAGTATCATGTATATAAATATTATATCTTTGTATACCACTTGACAAAACAAACAAGTAAATAAAATAAATAATTGAAACCAAAGCCTAAGAATTTGGAAAGAGGAAAGAATAGAAGATACATTTGTTTAGAACAGTGGTTCTCAACTTGGGGGTCAATAGACCGTTTCACAGGGGTCGCCTAAGACCATGGGAAAAGACAAATTTTTCATGGTGTTAGGAAGTAAAGCTTCTATTCTGGCACCTTGGAATATATGTTTACAATCTGACCAATCAGGTGTTTACAGTGGGGGTATTCCTCTGACCTTCCTGCCAATCAGCTTAAAGATCTGTGGGGAGAATTGGCGCTAGACTTATGGTTGGGGGTCATCACAACATGAGGAACAGTATTAAGGGGTCATGGCATTAGAAAGGTTGAGAACCACTGGTCTAGAATCATGAGGTACAACACTTAATGACTGTCATAGGGTACAAATAAGCCATAAGGAAACAATATTAATAAAAATCTTAAGGATACAAGCAACAAGTTACAATCATAAGTGGGAGGAAATGGGTGATAGGAAGGATGAAGAAAAAACTAGCAGTAATAGTGACAGTTTGACAGTGTTGAGGGAATAATTTTTTGAGCAGAGTGATGGCACTTGGGAAAAATGTTCTTGTGTCTAGTCGGTGTGTGGTTGGTAGGTTTTGGGGGTAGGAGGAAAGAGGAAAGTAAAAATTGAGAACTCAAACATTGCCCCCTTGATCAGTTTTTCATGTGTTTACATTTTGATTATGCATCCTGATGACTATGAGCTGTCATTCAATGTCACTTCTGTAACTGTATTAAGGGAGATGATATAAGAAGCCCGAGTAGACTGAGGCTGGCAAATCATTTGCCAGATATTTATTTATTTATTTAATTTTTTTTTTAATGTCGCCCTTCTTCTTAGACTCAGGGCGGCTTACAACATGTTAGCAATAGCACTTTTTAACAGAGCCAGTATATTGCCCCCAGAATCCCGGTCCTCGTAACTTGAATTATCTTGGTCAGAAGAATGGATGACTGCCATTAATTCATTAATCTTTTTCGTGTCAGTAGAGTGTGATCATCTCTGATGCCCTGGTAAGATTTTAATAAGTTAATGTTTTATGACTATCTGATTTAAGTCGAAAGACCTAGAAATAATTACACTGGCTAATTTGTTGCAATCCGCCCATAGTCTTTGGGAGTTGGGCAGCATATAAATTAAACTAATAAATAAGTGAAATAAATAAATAAGTTTTAGAGCTTAGAAGATATTTCAAAGTTTTTAAAATTTTATAATGTGCAAGTTCTGTTACATTGCCCAGTTGCTTTCGATATCTAGGGGTTTCGGATGAAGAGAATGCTGAACAGTGTGAAATACCATTTTTTATTTATTTTACTATATTCATTTGCATAATGAATGCAAATGAATATATATTCTCTGAAAACTTTCAGAATATCATCCATTACTCAGATACATTCAGAGGGAAAGATGAAAGAATACAGCTAACAGATATACAGTATTGCAAATAAACAATACTGCAGAAAACTGATTTTTTTAAAAAAAAGAACTAAAATGCATCAACTTTAACTTATAATGACCTTTCAGTGAGAAGGTAAATTATCTTCAAAAAATGCTTCCAGTGCAGAGAATTCATTTAAATATAACTTCATGAGAAATAATATTATTTATAAACCTCAGTGTATGGTTTGGAGCTCTGTAAAACTCAAAATGAGTATTTTTATTTGCTTTTGAATTACACCTAGAAAGAAACTAAACATTTTCAGGAAGTTTATATTTTTCTTTCTAGTATTTATCCCTCAAGTGCAGAGTGTTGTTGATCTGTTGGTTGTGACAGGAATTGACCAACCAGTTTGTCACCTAAGCCTGACATTGTGGGTAGTGACTGGTCCAAAGTCATCCAGCCAGCTTTCATGCCTAAGGTGACACTAGAACTCACTCCCCTAGTTTCTAGCTTGCTTCCTTAACCATCCAGACCAAATCTGCTGTCATAGTCTAGATTAGAAACTAGTCCACAGGAAGGATATCTCAGTAATCTTAAAGCAAAGATAAATGTGTTACATATGTACTTTCCTAAGGAAGGAATAAATTAGCATGCTGTTTTATTCAGAACTGGAATGAACAGTATTCCTGAGTACATGTCGTTAATATGGTATATAATTGCATCCAGAGGTTGCCAAATGTCATTTGATTTATTATAACCTTCTACCTATTTAGTATTTAGTATAGCAACTAAAGTGGATAATAATAGATAATTTGAGATTCTGAAATCTTGCTCCAAGCAGTAGAAATGTGATTCTATCTTTTTTTTTCTTTTGTACATTTGAAAGAGCAGGCAGATTGCTGCAGAATGATAGGTTTCCCTGTTACCTTTGCCTTCTAGAATTACATATTAAATACTTGAATCTTGATATTTTATGGACATGTGTGATTTTCTTCGCTATTTTTAATTAAAGATATAATAATTTTCTTGCTACCTATCTTACTAATCTGTGAAAATTACTGGTGCTTTTACCTTTAATAGAGGAAAGTGTTATTGGCTGGAGTTAGGGACAGGATTTTTTTATTAAATAGGAACAGCTTGTTTGTTTATTTATTTATTTGTTTATTTGTTTGTTTGTTTGTTTATTTATTAGATTTGTATGCCGTCCCTCTCCGGAGACTCGGGGCGGCTCACAACAACAATAAAACAATGTCCAACAAATCTAATAATTTAAAACACTAAAAAACCCTTATTAAAAGCAAACATACACACAAACATACCATGCATAAACTGTATAGGCCCGGGGGAGGGGGATATCTCAATTCCCCCATGCCTGACAGCAGAGGTGGGTTTTAAGGAGTTTACGAAAGGCAAGGAGGGTGGGGGCAGTTCTAATCTCCGGGGGGAGCTGGTTCCAGAGGGTCGGGGCCGCCACATAGAAGGCTCTTCCCCTGGGTCTCGCCAAACGACATTGTTTAGTCGATGGGACCCGGAGAAGGCTAACTCTGTGCGACCTAACCAGTCGCTGGGATTCGTGCGGCAGAAGGTGGTCCTGGAGATATTCTGGTCCAATGCCATGAAGGGCTTTATAGATCATAACCAACACTTTGAATTGTGACCAGAAACTGATCGGCAGCCAATGCAGACTGCGGAGTGTTGGTGTAACATGGGCATACCTAGAGAAGCCCGTGATTGCTCTCGCAGCTGCATTCTGCACGATCTGAAGTTTCCAAACAGTTTTCAAAGGTATCCCCATGTAGAGAGCATTACAGTAGTTGAACCTCTAGGTGATGAGGGCATGAATGACTGTGAGCAGTGAGTCCTGGTCCAGATAGGGCCGCAACTGGTGCACCAGGCGAACCTGGGCAAACACCCCCCTCGCCACAGCTGAAAGATGGTTCTCTAATGTGAGCTGTGGATCGAGGAGGACGCCCAAGTTGCGGACCCTCTCTGAGAGGGTCAATAATTCCCCCCCCCCCAAGGGTTATGAACCGATAGATGGAATTGTCCCTGGGAGGCAGAACACAGCCACTCTGTCTTATCAGGGTTGAGTTTGAGTCTGTTGACACCCATCCAGACCCTAACAGCCTCCAGGCACCGGCACATAACTTCCACTGCTTCGTTGACTGGACATGGGGTGGAGATGTACAGCTGGGTATCATCAGCGTACTGATGATACCTCACCCCATGCCCCTGGATGATCTCACCCAGTGGTTTCATGTAGATATTGAATACGAGAGGGGAGAGGACCCACCCCTGAGGCACCCCACAAGGGAGAAACCTAGAAGTCGACCTCTGATCCCCCCCTAACACTGACTGCGACCGATCAGAGAGGTAGGAGGAGAACCACTGAAGAACAGTGCCTCCCACTCCCAACCCCTCCAGCCGGCACAGAAGGATACCATGGTTGATGGTATCGAAAGCTGCTGAGAGGTCAAGAAGCACCAGGACAGAGGATAAACCCCTGTCCCAGGCCCGCCAGAGATCATCCATCAACACGACCAAAGCAGTTTCCGTGCTGTAGCCGGGCCAGAATCCTGACTGTTGAGCCTAGATAATCGGCTTCTTCCAAGGACCGCTGGAGTTGGAGCGCCACCACCTTCTCAACAAACTTCCCCATAAAGGGAAGGTTGGAGACTGGCTGATAGTTGTTAAGAATGGCTGGGTCCAGGGAAGGCTTTTTGAGGAGGGGGCGCACAAGTGCCTCCTTGTAGGGATCTGGAAAGGACGACCTCCCCAAAGAAGCGTTGACAATCTCCTGGACCCAGCTCCGTGTTACCTCCCTGCTGGCCGAGATCAGCCAGGAGGGACACGGATCCAGTAAACAGGTGGCGGAACTGACAACTCCAATTGCCTTGTCCACTTCATCAGGTGTCACCAGATCAAACTCTTCCCAGACAGGTGGACAAGTACGTGCCCCAGTCACCTCGACTGACTCGTTGTCAGTCGACTCTTATCCAATTAGAGTCGAGGTCTGCCCGGATCCTAGCGATTTTATCAGCAAAAAACATGTTAAAATCCTCGGCACTACTCTATAAGGGCTCCCCAACTCCCCCCTGTTTAAGAAGGGAGCGGGTCACCCTAAACAGCAGGACTCTTGTTCATGAGTTCTTCTTAAAACTTGTCTAAATTTAATTTCATTTTATTCACCTTGGGTGTCATATTACTGAATTATACCATAGTATTGGCTTTGACTGTTACACCTAGATTAAATTAAATGCAACTGATAGTTGTATTGAATATGACTTGGATATTTACTTTCTTGAAGTTTCCATTTAATGGTTTGAAGAGGCTATTCATTTGTTTGAATATTTCAGAGTCTCAAAGCGGGGTGAGAATAGGCCTGAATTAGCAGTTCCATCCTTTCCTCTTTCCACCCTTTATGCATTCAACAAGAGATCTGAAGACAAATGAAACAAAATGAAAAAGGAACTCATATTGACTTTCTATGCAATCCAGATTCTGAATAAAGCAGAATTTTTGATCATACTAACACTGTACTTTTCTTTCAAACCAAAACAAGTATAATTCCCTTTCACCTGAAACTATTAGGAATAGTTTTCCCCCCAGAGTTTTTAGATTGTAGTTTTTCTATTTGTTCTAGTAAAACAATTGAAAATGATGTGGATATTTTGCTTCCAGGGACATTTTTGCCGGGAATCCTTTATATATAAATATGAAGAGCCACATCATAAAGATATATAAAACTGAAATAATTTTCTTTATTTAGGATAATTAAGTAAACAGCACATTAGGAATGAAGGAAATTCAACCTTATTCTCCCATGATATTAATGATGTTGGAGTAGGTGTCAGCCACCCTTTCTACATTTGGAATTTTTCCCAGAATTTCTATAAATCATTCAAGATTTCTAATTCAGCTAGTGACCACTAGATTGAAGTGATATATAAATTTGATAATTAAATTCTCTCATAAAACGTAGGACAAACAATTCTCAGGATTTTGATAGTTTTTAAAAAATATTTTTATTTAATGTTGGAAGTTATAAACAGAGTTTGGGGTGTTTTTCATATTTGTAATGTAAATAGTGTATTTGAGACCAGCCATAATTTGACATTAAAATGCTGTCTACAAAGATGTCATAAAAAATAAATGTATTTGCCCTTAGAAAAGTGTATGCAATGAAACACTGATAATTATTTATACAAAAAGAAAACAACCCTTGAAACCTTGTATGCTGAGGTGAGACTGTCATGTTATTGTATAAAATATGACCTATCTATTTTCCCACTACTGTATATTAATCAATTTTATAACACTAGCTTATAAAAAGAGTTGTCACAGATGGTTGTGGCAGTATTGACCTAGTACTGTGAAATTCTCATATACTACTTTGTTCACAATTGTGCACAAGTAATGTTTGTTTATTATGGAATGAGTAATGAAGTCCAGGCTGATGTGTATCTTATTCCAGTATCTCTGAAACTATGTTCATGGAACATCAGTACAGTGATCCCTCTATTATCGCGAGGCTTCCGTTCCAAGACCCCTCGCGATAATCGATTTTTCGCGATGTAGGGTTGCGGAAGTAAAAACGCCATCTGCGCATGCGTGCCCTTTTTTTCTATGGCCGCGCATGCGTAGATGGTGGAGTTTGCATTCCCCGCCGCCCACGCAAAGGGGAAACCCCGATTCGGCTCCTCGCTGCTGCTGCGCTACCGAGCAGATCAGCTGCTGGGCGGCCGAAGGAACCTTCCCTGGGTCTTCCCCCTCTTGCGGGCGGGCGGGCGAGCGGCGGGCATCAGCGAGGAGCCAGGGTTTCCCCTTTGCGTGGGCGGCCGGGAAGACCCAGGGAAGGTTCCTTCGGCCGCCCAGCAGCTGATCTGCTCGGTAGTGTAGCAGCAGCGAGGAGCCGAATCGGGGTTTCCCGGAAACCCCGGCTCCTCGCTGATGCCCCCGCTCGCCCGCCCGCTGCCCGCCGCCCGCCAGCAAGAGGGGGAGAGATAGAGAAAGAGAGAGAAGGAAAGAAAGAGATGAGAGAGGGAGGAAGAGAGTGTGAGAGAGGAAGAAGCAAGATAGAGAGAGAGAGAGAGAAAGAAAGATGAGAAAGGAAGGAAGAGAGTGACGTCATCGGGTGGAAAAATCGCGATATAGCGTTTCGCGAAAATCGAGATCGCGAAACTCGAGGGATCACTGTATTCACCAGATATTGGAAGGAAATCTACAACCTGGTCCTAAGATAGGTTTTGTGGATCTTGGATCCATGTAATTTAGTTCATTGTCAAAAAGCTGGTGAAGGTTATCAAAAAGCTAGTGAGTCATCTGGAAAGGAGTTTTTTGTGCTGGAGGTGGAAGAAAAAAGAGGATTGTATGGAAAGGCGAGCTGTTTTTGCCAGAATAAAACTTTGATGCCGATTTGTCTAATATTTTTCTTTTTAAATTTGTGTTAGAGTGAAGTATGGAAGCAGCTGGACTATCAAAGGCTTTTTTTAAAATTCAACACTAAATAGTTTTTAAATTAGTCAAACCCCATGAATTACATATTTGCTTTGATTTTGAAATTTTGGAATTAAAATTTGATTTTGGAGACTATCGAAATTTAATCTGGAAAAATTCTGAAAGAAATAAAAGGAATTGAAGACCGCTCTGAATTTTTGTGTTGGTGACATCTGTTGGGGAGGCTGAAGTAGTAGTTGGTTGAATTTGTTATTCTTTCTTCACTGACTATGACCTTCATGAGATGGAGCTGAGCAGACTGTTGCCATAACAGGTGATAAGAAGCAGCTGGGAACTTGCTGAGAACCAGAAGAAAATATTACTGATTAGAACTTTATTTCAATTTGGAAGGAGTAAAAGACAGACAGTTGGCTTTATTGGGCATACATTGGTCTTTTCAAATTTGGACAAGATGGAGGAAATAAGAGATTTATTCAAAGAGATTATGCAAGACATTTGTGACTGAAGAGATCAATATGGAAATGTTAATACAGTATTGTTGTTTCAACTGAAAGGTTTAACCAAGACTATATAGAAAATGATGAAGAGGAAGGAGAGGAGCTATGAACAGCTGGGAAAAAACTCCTCAACAGCAAGATGTAGTAAGATAATGATGCAAATACAAAATCACTGCCAATTGAACTTTATTTTAAGATTGATCAAGGGAGGAAGGGATCCCAAAAGATAAATGATTTAAAAGGTGGTCAGTTTAAAGAGGGGGTAGAGGGTCACATGTTTGATGATGATTATATGAAAATAAGCACTATTATTGAGAATAGATGTGACCTGACACTTTGGAATGGGCAAAATAAGAAAGAAATTGGGATGGAAAATGGGAAATCTCTAAAAATTGCTTCTTTTGGCAGTAAGAGAGTGAGGAAGAAACTATATGATTTTCAAAAGATAAGAAATATTAGATATAAAACAACTGGGGTTTGGCAAGAGGAATGGGAATTTGAGGATGGTTGATTGATTATTAAAATGAATTGATGTAAGGATACAATTAGATTGAAACAGCATTGTTTTTACAAAGGATATATGAATATAAAATTGTATCAGAAGGATAGAATTATATGGATAATTTACAGCTACATTTATATTTATAAAACTGTAGTAAAAAGCTGATGTGAGTTAATGTTTTTTTGGAAATGAGTGTTTTCCTTTTCCTTTTTAAATATTAATTAAGCTTGGAAAAATCAAAATAGATATAGAAATTAAGGTGGAAAGGTATAATAAATGTATTGATTTAATTCTAATAGGTCATATGTTATATGATTACAATATTATGATAAAGGTTTAAAATATTGACCTGATTAGATTTTGGTCTTTTCTTTTTCTTTTGATTATTCTTAAATTCTTTATTAATATTAGTATTAATATTAGTAATAGTTTTTTGGTTCTTTTTTCTTTTCTTTTTTACTATTATACTTTCTTTTTTTCTTAGCTTATAAACTTTTTAATTTTATTTAGGAAGCGGTGGGAGGGGTTTCTAGAATACATGAGTAAGGGGAGTAAATATAATGTCTTAATTGTATTTGTAAGAATAAGATGAAATTATTGTAATAAGGTTAAAGGAAATCAACATGGACTTTAATTAGAAGAAAATTTGGATATCTGGATGACAAAATTAGAGGTCAAGGTTGGGGGGGTATGATTGATACCAAAAATAATTTAATTTGGAACTATTAAACTTTTTGGGGGGACAGTTATCTATGATTTACTAATTATATTTTTGTGACAGTGGATTTTTAATATTCGTTTCAGCCAAGTTCATATACCAAAATAAGCTGAATATTACGAACGCATGTTTAAAAATCTTCTAAATATTGATAATCAGTAATCACATACGCAACTACATATGCCCTATTAAAATTATATGCATAATCTCTATATATGGAGAAAATAAAATAATAATATTATTACTGAAGCTGTTCATAGCTGTTTCTCATTCACAATCAGTCATAAAGGTCCCTTGTTTGAAAAATTACATTTTGTTGGTTGAAAAATTAAAGAAATATTTCTTGTATAAAATAAGATAGCGGGTATACATAAATAATATACATTGTGTATTTAGTGTCTAGTTTGCAGAGATTGTGTATAATTGACATAACCTATTTTTGATAGAAACTTAAATTTGATCTTAAAACTTAATTTTTTTTATTAAATCAGATTCTTTATTTCTTTTCAGAGGTGTGCTACTAAGGCTAGAAGCATGTAGCCATCCTGTTGTTATGAAAGGCTTATGTGCAGAATGTGGTCAAGATTTAACACAGTAAGTACTATTGTATGGAGCTGGATTTCTCTTAATTATATATAATTAAAATTGATGATTATAGAGTCCTCGACTTACAACCAGAATTAAGCCCAAATTTTGTTGCTAAGTAAGATATTTAAAAAGTGCTATTGCTAACATGTTGTAAGCCGCCCTGAGTCTAAGGAGAAGGGCGGCATAAAAATTGAATAAATAAATAAATATTTGTTAAGTGAGTTTTGTCCTATTGTATGACCTTTCTTGCCACAATTCTTAAATGAATCACTGTTGTGATTTGGTTAGTTAATTGTTAAGTAAATCTGGTTTCCCCATTGATTTTGCTTGTTAGAAGATTACAAAAGGTGATCACATGACTCCAGGACATTGCAACCATCATAAATCTGAGACATTTGCCAAGCATATGAATTTTGGTCGTGTGACCATGGAGATGTGGCAATGGTCATAAGTGTGAAAAATGGTCATAACTTACTTTTTTCAGTGCTGTTGCAACTTTGAATGGTCACTAAATGAACTAATAATTTGAAGATAATTTATAGTAGAAAATTTAGTGTGGATTTAAAAGTTGGTATAGGTAGATATCGACTTACAACAGTTCGTTTAATGACATTCAAAGTTGCAGTGGCACACAAAAAAGTGATTTCTGACTATTTTTACAACTTGCGACTGTTGTAACATCCCCAAAGTGTCATGTGAGCAAAATTGAGGTGCTTCGCAACTGACTCATATTTATGACAATTGCAGTGTCCCGGGATCATGGGGCTACCTTTTATAACAATATGAGAAGCACAATGAATGGGGAAGCCAGATTTTTACAACTTTGTTACTAACCGAACAGCTGCAATGATTCACTTAACAATTATGGCAAGAAAGGTTGTAAAATGGGACAAAATTCATTTAAAAAATACCTCAGCAACAGAAATTTTGGGCTCAGTTGTTGTAACTTGAGGATTGCCTATACATAAAACCATAGTAAAGTACCTCTACTTAATAATGCCTCTACTTAAGAACTTTTCTAGATAAGAACCGGGTGTTCAACATTTGTTTGCCTCTTCTTAAGAACCATTTTCTACTTAAGAACCCGAGCCCGGAAAAATTTCCCAGGAAATTTGAGAGCGGCACGAAGGCCCGGCCAGTTTCCTGCCATTCCCCCTTTAAGCCCGGCCATCTAGGGCTTTTCTGGGCTGCCAGAGGAGTAATTCGGTGGCACTTAAGGAGGCTTTGGCAGTCCAAAGTGAATAAGCCTCTGCCAGCGTCCAGAGAAAAGAAATGCTCCCTCCACTCTGGGCAGCCCAGAGCAAACGGAGCGTTTTCCTTTCTCTCGGCGCTTGGAGAGGGAATAAACCACTTCGCTGTTGTGACTCCCTCACGCTGCCTCCCATACACCTGGCACAAGTTTTCCTCATGGAGTGTCTGGGCATAGAAAAGCGAAAGGGGGCGCTTTGCCCCGGCCGGATCAACTCAGCTTCAGCCAACTGGAGAGTCAGCACAGTGAAGGGAAGGCGCCGGCTACAAAGCGAGCGAGAGGAGAGGGGAGCCCTTCAGCATGGGAAAGAAGAGGAAGCAGGTAGCAGCATCAGCAGCCACCTTTCAGTCAAAGGAGCGGGAGGTCCCCCCCTCTCGCCCGCCTGGGTTTCTCTCTCTGGCGTAGTGTATGGGAGGTAGCCTCGTGCTGGGTGTATGGGAGGTGCGTGCTCCTCCTCGCTGCCTCAGAGTCCCTCTTTTTTTAAGCCTTAAAGTTTTGGATTTTTTGATTCCCTTCACCTCACCTTCTTCCTTCGGCAGTGACTGTCCTCCTTCCTCCTCCTCCTCCCATCCAAATTCTGAGCTTTTATTTCTTTCCTAATGGGTTTGCACGCATTACAGTATTTGCTTTTACATTGATTCTACTTACAAACTTTTCTTCTTAAGAACCTGGTCACGGAATGAATTAAGTTCTTAAGTAGAGTTACCACTGTGGTTCCTCTTCCTTAGTGAGGGCTAGTGAAGAGCAAATGAAAGGAAACGAAGCTTGGGAGGCAGCAGTGGAATTGATGCTGCTTCTCCCAGCGGCACTTCAAGTCCCCCCCTGAAGCATGTGTCTTATCCAATCCAAATTTTGATATTTAATGAGACTATCCAAATAGATTTTAAAGTTGTATAATAAATAAAAAGAGCCAGAAATCCTATTTTGGAAAAGACCTTGTGTTTTTTGTCTACTCTTTGAATAAACCTTGAGTGCTTGAAGTATGCTGTTTGTCAGGTTCTCAACGTATGATAATTTTTTTATGTTTTTTTAAAAAACCTTGCCTTTATTGTTTTTATAAATAACTCAAGGTGGTCAATATTCCTTCGTCCTCCTGTTTTCCTTACAACAGCCCTGTGAGGTGAATTGCCTTGAGAGAGCATGACTAGCCCAAAGTTACCCAGCTGGATTTCATACCTGAGGCAGGACTAGAACTCACAGTTTCATGGATGAGGATATGTGTGTGTTATGATGTTATATGGTAATTAAGCACAGTGTTTACTTGTGTACGACTACTTGACACATATAATGTATGAGATGGTTGTGAAAATTCATAATACAGTAAGTTGGTTGGCCCTTTACCTTTTGACAGATTATCAATTCATTTAATATTCTTTGTTCCCTTTCCCTCAATTATTAGGTTACAAAGCAAGAATGGAAAACAAAACATGCCCGTTTCCACAGCAACTGTATCAATGGTTCATAGTGTCCCAGAATTGATGGTTAGCTCCGAGGCAAGTATGCTGCTCCTTCTTTGTTTTTGAGAGAAGTCCAGAGTTCAGCAAATTTCATTAGAGATATTTCTTCATAGTGCACATGTTGTCCATCTTAGCCAGTATTGGAATTGAAAGCAATTCAATTTCAGAAACCGTTTTGTAAGATATTTTTTAAAAATCAGCTTTTGATGATGGAGCAGTTGCCTATTTTAAATGTCAGTATTAAATAGAGAGATGGCATATAAATCTTGTAAATTCCCAAAACAGGAAAATGGTCTTCTGCTGTACTATGTTACCCATGTTTATTACATGTATGTTTCCTTTTGGGGGGAAATACACTAATCATATTCTGATCCTGTCTTTTCCTATTGTCCTTGATGGGATATAATTGTGGGACTTATCTCTGTGGTGTTACATCTATACTTTACACATTCAGCTTAATATGCTAAGTTTGGAATATAGTATCCATCTCTAGCATATGTTTGCATGAATGGTAATAAAAACACTTATGTTCAATGATATTTTATAAAGTTTTCCCCCCTTTTTAAATGAAGCATTATACATAGCATGACCAATTATTTATGCATCAATACAATAACAAATAAGCAGAATTTAGTTTACACCACTCTTTCTCACAGTACAAAACAGTTATGTAGGAAAACATTCTGTTCTACTTCTTCACATGCATCTGCTACTTACTGTGAATAAAAATAAAACCATATTGGTAAAAAATTTCATAATTTAAATGTTAGTATAGTCTACTTTGAATAAATAGGTAAGTTTTAACAGGCTTGAACCTGAAACACTGCTACTTTCAGAATTCTAAGTTCCTCATTACAATTAAAAAATAAATATAATGATATTTCTTCCTTTGAGCCTATGGTGTTTGCATTAATATAATATAATATAATATATATATTTTAGCAAGCCGAACAGTTGGGGAGAGAAGATCAGGAAAGGCTACGCCGAAATCGAAAACTTGTGCTGATGGTAGATTTGGATCAGACATTGATTCATACCACAGAGCAACACTGTCCACAGATGTCTAACAGGGTAAAGCAACTTTATTAATTACTACTCTCTATAATAAGTATAAAACCATTTAAAATAATATTTTAAAGTGAAACTGATTTGTATGAAGTAATTCTTTAAAATGGCCATGATGGATGGATGGGCAGACAACAGATAGTTATATATGTAGATATAGGCTTGATAGTTATATATGTAGATACGGAGTGTGTACCAAAGTTTGACCCCATAGAAGATTGATTATATAAATTAAATATATAATTTATATATTATATAAATTTAATATTAAAATAAATTGCCATTTTCTTCTAACATTTCTTACTCATTTGATGCATGATTATTGAACTTAGCATAGTAGTAGAACACTATAGTTTTCTATAGTAGCGCAGTAATTTCTATTTGGGAGGGACATCAGAGGTGGGTTCTTACTGGTTCTAACCGATTCTACCAAACGTAGTCAACGGGTGATGACATCACGGAGCTGGTTCTGTCGGTGCGGGTCAGTGGCTGCCGCCATCTTGTTTTTTGACTTCTACGGATGCACAGAAACCAAGGTTTTGGCACTGTGCATGTGCGCGTGCTTTGCATAGCACAGTATGGCCACATGGCGCACAATGCGCGCACAGCCATGTGGTATAAGAGGAAGCAAACCAGTGGCAAGTTAAGTCAGAACCCATCCCTGAGGGACATCATACTGTGATTTGTCTGTGGAGCCTGACCTTACCAGATCCTAATTTCTTTGTAATCCAGCCATGGTTTTCTTTTGGAAAACCATGCAGATTTTTCCCCTCATTTTTCATATATGTTATCCATATACATATGGATAACATAATGTATATGACATAATGCCTTAAGGTTTTACTGTGGATCTTTTTCTCCCTTAGGGAATATTTCATTACCAGTTAGGTCGAGGCGAACCTATGCTCCATACACGATTGCGACCTCATTGTAAAGAATTCCTAGAAAAAATTGCCAAGTTGTATGAGCTGCATGTTTTCACATTTGGGAGCCGACTTTATGCACATACTATTGCAGGTAAGTAGTACTCTGCATTGGGAGATGCAGTGGCTCAGTGGTTAAGACACTGAGCTTGTCAATCAGAAGGTCAGCAGTTCAGTGGTTTGAATCCCTAGTGCTGTGTAACAGGGTGAGTTCCCGTTACTTGTCCCAGCTTTGGACAACCTAGCAGTTCGAAAACACATAAGAAATGCAAGTAGAAAAATACTGTGCGCCTTCGGTGTTTAGTCACTTATTTTCCAATAAATGTTCAGATCTATTTACATCAAAACCTTAATTATAATGCTCCTAAAATGTAAAAATATTAGTATTTAAGTTATGTACTAATTTCTAACAATCCTATACAGGTAGGCCTTGCTTAATTATCCCAATTGGGACCAAAATTTCTTGTCACTCAGCTATGCAGTTGTTAGGCAAAACATCACATGTCTGCATCACTTAGCAATAGCAATTCCCGTAGTCCAGGTTCTTGTCATTAGACTAGATCCTCATGCTACTCCTGCTCTGCTCTTCTCTGCATACTACTCCTGCTCTGCTCTTCACTTCAACTCCTTCCACCACTAAACCCCTTCATACCTTTGCCATTTTTCTTGCCACACAGCATATTACTGCCATTATTTACTCTTGAACCCTCCACCACCTTTTCCCCATTGACCTTTACCATCTTCTTCCATTATTGACGAGGTGCATCTGGACAAGACAGCTGCTGGTCCTTTGCGAGGTCAGCAGCAGAAGGAAGAAAATGGTGAAACTGGAGGTGACACAGGGGAAGCAGAAATAGGCAGTGGAGTGCAAGGTGGCCAGACAGAGCAGAGATGGACGGGAATTAGGGGTGTGTGTGTGTGAACTCCGTCACACACACATTGTGGCAGGAAATGTGGACAGCTCCCAAGCATCTGAATTTTGATCATCTGATCATGAGGATGCTGCAATTGCCATAATGTAAAGCACTAGCTATAGCTACCATTCGTTTAGCACTATTTTAACTTCAAGCAATTGCTGAACAAATAGTCATGAAACAAGGGCTACTTGTATTGGAAATGTTAGAATGTTTGAAGTTAAATATTCATCCCTTATATAAAACATTTACTTAGCTAAAGAGGAATAAGAATATAAATATTTCAACAGACAGTAGTTCATTGTTTAAATCAGCTGTAGAATTGTGTCTTGTGATTAGAATTCAGTGTTGGAATTTTAATTCTATTTTGATCCAGCATTCTTAATTTTTTTTTACATTTCTGAATAAAATATAATCAAGAATATCTATAGTTAAATGACCAGCTGTGTATTTTGTATATCCTTTTCTTTGAATTAATTTCAACTTTATCTGAGCCTATTAAATAATCGCTATAAACAATAGCTAAATAAAATCCTGAATGAATAGATGAAGGTGAATATATGTTTCATTCTTTTATAGTATAAAACAGCTCATTCTCATTCCAAAGTTAGCCTTGTTGAGTTAATTATAAGTAACCACTAGCAAGGATTGTGAGGAAAATATAGAATGTATCTATATTTAATAATTAAATAATTCTGATAATTGTTGTAATAATATACTGTACAAGTATTCTCTTATACTGTTATTATTTATCCATATATTCAAGGATTAACATTATTTATTAATCACTTTGATTGAGTCACCCAATAAATTGCTTAAATAAATAAAGGTATTAAAACTAATTGTAAATTTAATATTTTGGGCAAGATATGAAAGGATTGAAAACTTGCGGAGTTTACTTCTTGAAATATAAAAAAATAATCAAGCTGATTTTTTTGTTATTGGGGATTGAATGGTATACAATCCCCAGGAACCCCATAAATTAATTGGGCTAAAAATGTCAGCATTCTCCATTCCAATGTTGTCATAGTGTCTTTAACTATGATCCTGCAGTCCCCAGGACAGTAGAAGGACAGACTGGAAAAGTTTTCTTATAAACCAATATGATTATAAGAAAAAGAATAGAATAGGTTATTTGTTGTTTTCTTAAACCAATATCTTGAATTAATAGTAGAAAAAAACAAGTTTGTTTCTTCTTCAGTCAATTAGATATTATTGGATATGTTTATCCTTACAAATCCCATTTAGATCAGATAAGATATTGTGCCAACCTTTTAAAATGCTTGAAAACCATGCTTCAGAAGAAAATCAGATTGTTTATATACAAATCTACCTGGCCCATCATGAACAATGGATTCATTTAACAACTATGTCATGTCTTTAATGACCACATTATTTACTTTATGACTGCCACATTCGCAAAAATGGATTGTAAAGTTGTAAAATTGTTTCAGTCACATGATGATCCACTTTACAACCATCAGAACTTATGAGTATAATTACCAGGCTCAGGTATGCTCACAAGTCGAAGACTACCTGTATGTTTTATTTGCTTATGAAGCTTTTGCCCATTTCCTTACACCTTTCGTATCAAGCCTGTTATGTCTGTATGATTCTCTGCTAAATATGATATTACTTTTTAGAACCATGATGCTATAAACCATTTTGTAAGCTACCCCGAGTCTTCGGAGAAGGGTGGCCTAGAAATCCAATTAATTAATAAGTTGAAAGAGGCTATTTGAAACTTCGATTCGTTCTCAATACAGAGATCCAAATTCAGCATCAGCAACAAATGGTTCACAAACACACTGAAGCAGGAAGTCTGTCATGTTTGTACATTAGTTCCACCATGGAACAGCTGTTTTTGGTATTCTTTTCTAACATTCATTTGGGCCTGTCTAGTAATGTAAATGCATTGATCCTAGGCACATACTCTAGAATAAAACATGTTTTGATTTACCTTCTGACATAATTTTTTTTAAAGGCTATTGTGCATTTCTCCAATGTTCCTTCTCTTCAGGCTAATTATATCCAGCTCATTCAGTTTTTTCATTTCCTTCATTAAATTTCATTCTGTTAGTTTCATTCTCTTACCCATCAGGATTCTTTTATATTTGGTTTGCATATTATAAAAATATCCTATCCAATTTTGTGCTTTCTGCAGATTCGATAGCCATTCTTTTAGCTTCTTTACCCAAAATTAAGAGGACTAGGATTGAGCCCTGTGACATCTGTCAGTTTCTTCAGTTTCATGAAAAGCCATTGATGAGAACTCTTTGAATCAATTTAAGTCTGCTATTGCTATTGATACTAAAAGGGCAAATGCTATCTTGGCATGTTTTAACGGGCATAGAGTACAGATCAAAGGACTACTGTTTAATTCAACCCTGTCTGGTCCAAACCCCTCTTGGAATATTGTATTCAAAAAGAACAATAACATACTGGAACGTGTTTAAAGAAAACAGTGCAGGGTCTGGAAATGAAGCCCTATGAGAAACATTAAAGAAAGTTGGTCATCTTTGGTCTTTAGAAGAGATGACTGAAGGGACATAATAGGCTTTAAAGAATTATTATATACTAGACAGAGTCAGCTTATTCTTTATTATCCCAGTGAGCAGGATCAAACTAATAGTTGAAAGCTGCAGTGCAGGAATTAGATTCAGGATAGACGTCAAAAAAACCTCCTGGTATAAAGCTGTCCGTTTGTACAGCTGCCACACAAAGTGATGAGTTGTCCTTCCCCAGAGATCTTCAAACAGGCTAGATGGTCATCTGTTAGATGCACTGCTGGATCCTGCACTGAGGAAGAGGTTGGAAAGTACTCTTAAGGTTATTTCCAACTCTAGAGTTTGTGATAATTTTTTTTTTCATGGATACATATATAGCAGATCATACATAATTTAAGCTCTAGATGGCAGCATTTTGCAGCTAAATGTATGACATTTTTAAAAATGTATTTAACAGATGCTGTTTTTATTTTTAAAAGTACTTTTGTTCTACATCAAAATGAAATAGAACTTTATTCAGCTTTGACAAAAACATATTTTACATCTATGCCTGAAGTAATGTTTCTTAAATTTTACATATGTACCCAATGCTTAGAATTACAATTTTTTGTCCTTCAAAAATACAAAGAAATATCTGCTGTAATACTTTTTAATCCCAGAAAAAGACAATAGCAAAATATTTCAGTAAAGCTGACAGGGAGACTGTGGATTCAGTCAGTAGGAGTTAAATTTTACTTTTTAAATTAATTTTTAAAAATATAAATATATATAGAATATTGAGAGGAGGAGTTAGATTACTTTTGTTTGCTTATATAATGCAAGAGAAATAATTTTCTGGCTGTTTCTGTATTTATAATTCTTCATAAATGAAGACATGATTAAACTGTCTGCCCTTCTGAGCCTGTGTTTTGTATCAAATTATAGAAGAGTACATTGTTTAATTGTTATGTTGTTCCTTTGATTTAAATGTACTTAAGTATGTATACAGTACATTAATTCATACAGACTAGGGAATTCAATTAAGTTCCAAAAAAGATAACATTGGGAAACAAATGTATATTTATATTGCTGTTTCAGTAAGTCTTGCCTTGTCTGCAGGAGGTAATAGTCATTTGTGAGAAAGCCTGTATATATGAGGAAATTTTGGCTAAATGTGGGCTGTTAATCTAGTCAGAATTTGTTTCTTATGTAGGTACAGATACAGAAAAATAATTGACTATGTCTCAGTTTTATTTATTGAAATGTTTTTTATTTTAATATATTTATGTCCTTTTGTTTTCCAGTTAAGTGGCTTGTTTCACTTCAGTAATTTTATACATTTTTCTAAAGTTTATCTGGTGATGATTCTCTTTAGCTAATCTTTTCAATTCGTTATGTCTAGGTACTCAAGGGGTCTCACAACAGGGATGATTCTACATGAATTTGCTGAAATTCTTAAGCAAACACTGGTGAGTTAAGGTTGAATTTCTATCCTTAACTCTCACATTTTCTTGCTTTTGTGGGTTTTAAGTTATTACTTTAAGATGCAGTCGTTTTGGCCTACATGCATCAGCTTTAATAAATGACCTGTGATATCTGGAGGTGTTTTGCTAAAAGTCTTTTAACTTAAAGAAAATACTGTGTAGTTGCCAATAGATACTAAATGGCTCTAAGTGCATTACTTCCTGAATCACCAGTCATGTTTGAACATGGAATTCAGACAATTATGGTCAAAACTTTTAACTTTTTAAAAAAATATCTGCTTTAAAAAAGCAAGTTTGTATTGATTACCTCTAGAGTATAAGTATTATAGAACCAGCCAAGCTGGGTATTGCCTATCTGATATATAATTTATCAGGTGCTAAATATTTTACACTACTAGGCAAATGGCAAAATCAAGAGATATTTAAGATGATTTTTCTCAAATCAGAAATTTTGATAAAGTTGTGATAAAACTGATTTTTGTATACCACAAACTAGACAACACAATTATGATTTTTTTAAAAAACAATACTATTACAAGAACAGCTATGTGGTATTTATACACAAGTATTAGAAGTATAACTTAAACCTGCAACTGCAAGAAATTTCTATTGAAACTATTTCCTTATCTTGCCCATTTTGCTTAAGCATTACAGCACATCTATAGTACTTTGCCTAAAAGCAGCAAAACATTTATCAACATTGAGACATGCTATTGATAAATGAGAGACATTGTTCAATCCTGAGACTTGCAATGAAAATATATACGTGATCAAGATGAAGTATCTTGTTAATATTTACAAAATGACATAATGTTAAAAAGCAGACATTCTGATTTAAATTTCAAGTAGGAATTATAAAATAATAGACCAGCTTCAAAATATTTTGCTTAATATTATTTATTACAGCAAGTTATAATGTATTATTAGTAGATAAACATATTTTGGAATTTAATAATACATTTTATTTATATAGGAAAAACTAGATGAAAATGTATCCGTGTGTAATTTGTAGTAATCTAGAAGACAAACACAAAGTATACAAATCCCTGCAGAAAATGTATTAATAGTGGAAAAATTAATTTCAGGCTTTTTTTCCCTTTAAAAGCATTTTTGGACTCTGAAAAGAAGCTTTTTTCCCATCGAATATTGTCAAGGGATGAATGTATTGATCCATATTCAAAAACTGGCAATCTTAGGTATGTATTGTGAGTAAACTGTTATTTATGGAATAAACATACAAAGTATATTGGCTGAAATAGCAGATAAAAATAAAATAAATATGACCAGTATTTCCTCTATTCTAAACTTACATTTCAATTACATGCACAATTATTTCTGTCAACTTTTGAATAGAAAAATTTGTAGTAGCCAAATTGAATGCTGTGTTTGTGTCTGTATATCATTTGCCCTAAGCTTTATTTTGTGTATTTCTTTCTAACTTATACTTTGGGAGCAAAAACGAGTACTAGTTTATATGAATATTTAAGACATTGCTATTTTGTAGAGTACATTTTGGATTTTTTATTGTATTTTAATAATTTATGATGCTAAATATATTGTTAGGCACAAGAAATCAGGGACCAAGCCTTTCAAATGAGTATAAATTTATTCCATGCTAGCTCTCTACAGGCAAACTGGATATAGATAAGAGTCAATGGAAATAAAAGACTTAGATTTTTTGTGGCCTGAAGGGACTTCATACTGATGATGCTCCTGACACCTCCCTTGGGCTCAGCTGGTCATCCACATTTACCATGAGAATAATTCTAGTTTTGTTTATTGTGTTTTAATTTTTTAAAACTGATTTATTAAAATGTAATAGTGTATAACAAAAGTTCTAATTTATGTATGTACTATCTTACTAACTTCTGTGCATTTTATTTAGACTGTCAGGATCTTGCCATTGCTTTTTTTTTAGTGTATTGCATGAAGTTTGTTTTTTGTTAACTCTGGGTTTTTTCTCTTGATGCCCCTTCCTCGGTAATTAAGCTAAAGTATTCCACTGAGCAAACATATCTGTTTTTATCTTCATCTGAGATGAATTCCTTCTTTATCTAGTGACTGGTTGCTTTAGCCAACAGAGGATCATACTTGACTGGTTGATGGTAGAACTAAATAACAGATGAACCTAAAAAAATAAATGTTTGCTTATATGTTTCTGTCAACTTGTCATACCCTATTTATTGGTAATTATTTTAGAGTTATTTAAAAGTAGACAACCAAAATAAATTAATTTTGTTCTCTGGTTGTAGGAACTTATTTCCTTGTGGAGATTCCATGGTTTGCATTATTGATGACAGAGAAGATGTTTGGAAATTTGCCCCTAATTTGATCACTGTGAAGAAATATGTATATTTTCAGGGTATAGGTGACATTAATGCACCACCTGGCTCAAGGGAAGCTCAAATGAGAAAGAAAGGTAACTAATATACACAATGATGTAAAACTATGTTCCAATTTTCAATATTTGCATCATACAAAGTCAATTGCCATCATCTTTGTTTAAGCAAACTATTATGTAATCTATATTTCTATATATCTATATTTCTACTATATATCTATAATATTTCTATTATACGTTTAGTAGATATCTATGATCACTTTTTAAAATGATTACAAGATTGTTAGAAATGGATATATATAAAATGGTTTTTATTGCATGAGAAGTAATCAAATGCTAATAAGGCAACTTAGTTACACTTATCAACTACCGTATATACTCGAGTATAAGCCGAGGTTAGAAAATGCAGTGGCTACTGGTAACTTATAAAAATGGAAACCAATAAAATTACATTAATTGAGACATGTTTTAGAATATTTATTTTAAAGAAAACCAGTAAACTAGCTCTGTAAATTTAAAAGAGGGTAAACAAATTAACAATATTAACAATAAATTAAAAAGTAAAAAAAGTAGCTCAATCAGCAACAAAGCTAAAACCTAAGAGTTAGAATCCTTCAAAACTGGATTCCTTCTCATCATTAATTGGATTTACATTATTGTTCTGTTTTTATATATGCTGTCAGCCACCCTGAGTCCTTGGAGAGGGATGGCATACAAATCCAATTAGATAGATAGATAGATAGATAGATAGATAGATAGATAGATAGATAGATAGATAGATAGATAGATAGATAGATAGATAGATAGATAAATCTGTATCCAAAGAAGAGCTTCAGCATTAGCTGCTGTGAGGTTATCAGCATGACCTCCAACTCTGTTATTGTTGTTTGTTGATTTTGTTGTTGTTTTTGTTGTTGCTGCTATATTTTGTCCATGTCAGCCACATGGTCTACTAATGAGTCTACAGAGAGGGGCTGCATACAAATCTAATAAATAATAATAAAAATAAATAATAATAATGACAAGAAGCTAAGTTCACCAGTTTCTTCCAAAGCCAGGCTGAGCCTCCAAGATTGTAAAAGTTGAAGCCAAGTGATTGTAATTCTCACCGGCCCAGAGTTTACAATGAAGCAACCACATTTAGCTGGAGAAAAATATGCAGACTCATCTATTATGCCTTAACGATCCCTTAAGCCCTTTGCTCAAACGGGGAACTGGAATAATTGCTAAAGGAGAGAACAGGAGCCAAACTGCACCTGGTGAACCACAAACACGTGCGGTGCGGTTTTGGCAAGGTGGATTTTTTCCGACAGGCTGGTCTCCTGGATGTACGGCTTTGACGGGCTATTTTAAATGACGAAATGACAGAGAACTTGTCTTTCGAAACACTGTGAAGCGGCTGTGGGAAGGGTGAGTTGCCTCCTTTCCCCGGCACCAGCAAAGTTGCCAGCCAACTGCTCCGACGGCGTGCGAGAGGGGAAAAGCCGGTGAGGTCGGGGGGGGATTCCTGCTTCATGAGTCCCCCCCCCCCGACCTCACTAGCTTCGCATCGTCTTTTCCCCTCTCGCACGCCGTCGGAGCAGTTGGCTGGCAACTTTGCTGGACCCGGGGAAGGGAAGGTAGCTGCCCTACCCTTCCCACAGCCGCGTCACTTGGAGCCCCCTTTTACTTCCCTCTTGGAGCTCCTGTCGGCATCTTGCAGCTGCCTTCCCTTCTCCGGGTCCAGCAAAGTTGCCAGCCAACTGCTCCGACGGCGTGCGAGAGAGGAACAGACGATGCGAAGCTGGTGAGGTGGGGGGGGGCTCATGAAGCAGGAATCCCCTCCCCCCTGACTTCCCATCGTCTGTTCCTCTCTCGCACGCCGTCGGAGCAGTTGGCTGGCAACTTTGCTGGACCCGGAGAAGGGAAGGCAGCTGCAAGATGCCGACAGGAGCTCCAAGAGGGAAGTAAAAGGGGGCTCCAAGTGACGCGGCTGTGGGAAGGGTAGGGCAACTGCGTGCGAGGAGAAAAAGGCGAGGGGAAGCCGGCGAGGTGGAGGGGGGGAGAGAGAAAGGGCGCATGCAGGCACCCTCTCTCTCTTCTTCCCCGCGACTGCCCCGATGGCGTGCAAGGGGGAAAAGGCGAGGGGAAGCCGGCAAGGAGGGGGGGGGAGAGAGAGAAAGGGCGCATGCAGGCACCCTCTCTCTCTTCTTCCCCGCGACTGCCCCGATGGCATGTGAGGGGAAAAAGGCGAGGGGAAGCCAGCAAGGTGGAGGGGGGGAGAGAGAAAGGGCGCATGCAGGCACCCTCTCTCTCTTCTTCCCCGCGACTGTCCCGATGGCGTGCGAGGGGAAAAAGGCGAGGGGAAGCCGGCATAGTGGGGGGGGGACTCGTGAAGCAGGAATCCACCCCCCGACCTCACCATCGCCTTTTCCCCCTCTCGCACGCCATCGGAGCAGTTGGCTGGCGCCTTTGCTGGAGCCAGGGAAGGGAAGGCACCTGCAAGAAGACAGAAGCTCCAGCTCTAAGAGCAAAGGCAAAGGGCTGGCGTCTTTGCTAGAGCTGGGGAGGAGGCAACTGCCCCACTCTTGCCACAGCCGCTTCGGTTGGAGCGCCCTTTGCCGCCACACTTTGCCCTTTCCCACACCCGCCCAAGCCAGCAATGTCTGACAGGCTCCCGCGGTGCGCCCTCTTGTGGTGATCCGGCGCTCTCTTGTGGTGACCCGAGTATAAGCCGAGGTCGGGTTTTTCAGCCCATTTTTGGGGCTGAAAAACTCGGCTTATACTCGAGTATATACGGTATATTTTAAAAGCTGCCCCCTTTTAAGGAAAAATCTGCATCAATATTTTAATTATATTGGAGCTTTTCCAACAATATTAGGATAGATTTTTTAATAAAAAACAAATTGATATAGTAATAAAGAAATGAAGTATTTTTCTTTGATATGGCTTCAGCTGGGATTCTGTTGTCCTAATACTTACAGCTTTATAAAGAGAAGTGAGAGAAAAAATTGTTGCAAGAATACATAATAACTTGTCTATCATCTAATCTAATATAAAGGTACATCTAATATACTCCCAAAAATATGGTAATTGGTAACCTGCCAATTACCGTATTTTTTGGAGTATAAGATGTACTTTTTTCTCTTCTAAAAGAGGCTGAAAATTTTGATGTGTTTTATACTCCAAATGTAGTCCCACCCACCTACCGACACCTGCATCCGTGTGTCCTCTTCCTGGCTGTAGAGGTTGCCACTGACAATGGCTTGTGTTTTGGGGCTCTGCATTACATTCTCAGCCTCCATATGCTTGACATGCGGTGCCCATAATGGTTACCTGGAACAGCTGCTACTTTCTCTTACCCTTCTGTGCTTTGCCTGCTTTTCTAATTGCTGTTCCCTCCAGTGATCAGCTGTGCTTTAGAAGCCCAGCCCCACCTCAAAATCAGCCAGCAAACTAATGTGCTGAAGCTGACCGGCTAAGGACTAGCCAGATGAATACTTGTTAGGCAGAATTCCCACCCACCCCTCTATTTCATCCACAAAAACTAAGGTGTGTCTTATACTCTGAAAACTACAGTAATCTGATTGAACCAGGTCCAAATTAGGCACCTCAACTTAAAAAGGAATTAATAGCCATCGTAGGTGCTTCTTTGAGTAGCTCACACATTGTGTTGAACTACAATTTATCCATTATTAATTGACAGTGGTTTGCCTTATAGATAACAATAAGATATAGACTTTGAATTATAAGCCACAGTAGTTGGATTTATATGTTGTGCTTAGCCACATAAAAGCCCAATGAACACAATGCAATGTTTCAATCCAGCCAGTGACAGTAGAACTAAATATGCCTTATTAAAAATTGAACTTAATTAAAGCAGAAGATAGAGTCTGTTGCACACTTCTTAAATATGCCCCCACTTCTGCTGTTGTATATTCATAAGTGCTCTTTACGCGATAGCTGAAAAATAAGGGTGTAGTGTTTTTCCTGCCTCTAATTACATGCCCAGAATGTTCTCTCTGCTGCTTATCTCTTATGAAAAGTAAGGCAAAAGAGAGTTAATCCCGGCTATAGGTGAAATTTATGAAAATGGACATCTAAATATGTAGAAACAGAAATATACAAATTTTTTTTTCAGTGAACTGTGTCACTATGCTGAAGCACATCCCCATTTTGGTGTTATATTTTAATAGAATTCACACTATCCAGCTGGTGTACTTCAGTTAAGAAAATGATATAAATGGAAAAATCTCCTTGATCTCTTGTACTCAGGGAGATAATACATTTTAATTGTATAAATTTTAAATAGAGATATAATCTTGTAGATAAAGATGAAATAATGTGCTTTTCACTATTTTGTGTAGCAAAAATATGTAACGTAGATTATTGTTTTTAATCCTGAATCAATTAAATCTCTGTGCAACATAAAGTTATAATTTGCTCGGCTTCCTTCCTTCCCCATGGATAGTGGTAGGGAAGAGGGAATGTCATTAACTAAGTTCCATGAGCAGTTTTTGTATTCCTTATATAATTATTACAGAAATCATACAGGCCCGTTTTTTCCTTAAATAAAGATTTATTTAACTGGATAATCTATATTCTTTGGTTGACTTGTTTTCTATACTTGTATAAGCTGAATTTGAATGTAATTCATTGTATATTTAATTTAGCAAATCATTCCTCAAAATCAATGGATACGTCGGATCCAGCGGAAGTAATAAAAGATTCTGAAGAAATAAAGAACACTGGAAATGTGGAAGAACAGAGCAATGGCATTAAGAAATCTACAAAAGAAATAAATGGCAATAATTCTGTCAGCAGTGAGACTTCGCCACAGGATTTGAATTCTAACGATGAAGGAACAACAGACACTTTGTGTGATTCCGATCAGATAACAGATGTTCCTAATACAAATAATCAGATGAAAGCCAAGGAATCTTGTGTACCTTCAGATCATGAAAACAGGACAGTTACAGGCAAACAGCAGATTCAGGACAAAACATCCAATTGTTTGGACTTTGAATTATCTAGTGATAGTGAAAGTGATAGTGGCCTAGAAACTAAAAAATCTTTATCCTCTTCTGCCTCAGACAGTGAAAATGAAGGGAAAAGAAGCTGGAAAAAGTCAAAGCATTCTGTGCAGGAAGAAAAGGGTGTACTTCTGCTGGGAAATGATACAAATGTTGAAAAAGATGGACAGTTGAATCACTCGGGAGACTCTGCATCTTCACTTACTGTCAATACCCATCCGAAAGCTTTGGATTTGGAAACACATGAGGAAATTGAACAAGATAGCCTTTATAGTCTAGGAAATGGTTGTGTAGACAAGAAGGAAGCAGAAACAGAGTCTCAAAATAGTGAGCAATCTGGCATAACTGTAGGAGAATCTTTAGATCAAAGTATGGAGGAAGAGGAAGATGATGACACAGATCATGATGACCATTTAATATATCTTGAAGAGATTCTTGTCAGAGTACATACAGACTATTATTCCAAGTATGATAAATATGTCAGAAAAGAAGCTGATGAACTTCCAGATATACGAAAAATAGTGCCAGAACTGAAACAAAAAGTATTGTCAGATGTTACCATATTATTTAGTGGATTATACCCTACAAATTTTCCCATAGAAAAAACACGGGAGCATTATCATGCTATTGCACTTGGAGCTAAGATCACAAAAACTCTTGTACTGAATGAAGATGACCCCAGTAAGCCAACCCACCTTATTGCAGCCAGAGCAGGTAAACAGAAAATAAAATTACTTTGAATTTGAAGAATGAGTCTCCCCTGGGTAGTTGTCATGTTTTTCCTTTGTTGTACTAATTAGATCCTTTAGTAAAATTATACACTTCTTTTGCACCGAGTTATAATTAAAATTAAATTTTGATTTTCATAAAACATAATACATCTGAAAATCAATTCTGCCATCATAACTGTAGTACAAATTCTTATTAAACAAGTTATAGGATAAATCTCAGAAAGTTAGTATTGTTTGTATACAGTATTTTAAGTTAGTGGTGCTCGTATATGTATAAAGTGTAGCAAGAATTAACTTACCACAAACATTTTATTTCCCAAACACTCATATTTGATTGTCTAAATAGGCACAGAAAAGGTTCGGCAAGCTCAGAACTGTAAAAATCTTCATATTGTAAATCCAGATTGGTTATGGTGCTGCTTGGAACGATGGGACAAAGTTGAGGAACAACTGTTTCCTTTGAAGGAGGATTACTTCAAAACACAAAGGTAATAATTGATTATATGGAGATTCTGTAGTTATGTGTGACTTGCTTGTTTTTAAAACTGAATGTCCTGCCTTTAGAAATAAAGTAAAATAAAAAGTTCAATAAACTTAGAAAAGACTAATAAAAATGGATCATGCAGTTAATAGTGGCAGTGGAAAGTTTATATTTTCAGATTTGCAAAATAAATATTTATTTCTTTATATCTATCTATCATTAGATTAGATTAGATTAGATTAGATTAGATTAGATTAGATTAGATGTCTATGCCACCCTTCTCCTTAGACTCAGGGCGACATAGATATTAATCCTCCCAGACAGGAAACATAACTAAATGAGCAAAATCTATTTAAATTTATTTTAAGGCTACATTAACAGAATCTTGACCTAAATATATGGGGGTTCTTAGAGAAATCAGATTATCCAGATCCATTTCAATCTGGATTCAAGATAAGTGAAACTACCTTGGGTAGATGGCTGAGTATTGTAGGCTTTGGGTAGGTGGGTGAGTATATGGTAGGCCATAAAAGAAGTGTAGCTCTTCTGGACATATTTGCTCTCAGCCTTGGTAGCACCTTTCATGGTATCCTTCTATAATAACTCTGGAGATTAGGAGTGGAGATATTTTTTTGCAGTAGAGCTCCTTTCAGAAATAACTTCAATTGGTATTGGAAAGAATCTAAAGTCCTTCATTATAGGGTGCTGCAAGACTCTGTTCTTTCATTCCTCTTCACCCACAACCCATAACATGATAAAGAACAATTTGCCATCAAAAGAGGCAATGTTGGAGGTGTGAACATTCTAAGAGTCATTTATTGCAAGATCAACTGGACTTGAAAAATAAACCTTACTGAGTTAATTTATGTTCCTCAGCCTTAGAAGGAAGCTCCCTTCAAGTGAGAGAATTGATTATTTTTAACTTACTTTAATAGAATCTCAGGCAAATCTATCTAGAATGATTACAAATAGTCCTCAATTTACAACTACAGTACAATTAAACCCAGAATTTTGGTCATAAATTGTTTTGGACATAAGTCAGGTTGCCATATGACTGGACTTAATTTTATAGTTTTATAACTCTATAACTATAAAATTCTTTTTAAATAAAAACCTATATAATATATAGTTTATATAAACTATAATAAAATTATAGAGTTATAAATAATTTTATATTTCTATGATGCTTATTAAGCAAGTTACAGCAGTCATTAAATGAATACAATGGTTGTGAGTCCATCTTATCTAATGGCCTTTTTTTCCTGAAAAATGACAAAAACTTGCAAAATATGATCACATGATCATGGAATCCTGCAACCTGCCAAAACTGTGGGGTAGAATAACAATTGTAATTTAGAGGATAGATCTTTTTTTTAACTTTATCATGACTTTGAATGCTCATTAAGCGATTGATTGTAAATTGAGGAACACCTGTAGTTGTAAGTTGAAGACCACCTGTAATTAATAAATGAGTTATTTACTTTTGAATGGATTGAGAATAATTGTGATTAGGCTAGGCCAATGATGGCGAACCTTTTTTGGTTCGCAAGCCAAAAGGGAGTGTGTAGGTGTGTTAGCATACCTTCATGTGCCCACCCCCCTTCCCTCCACCCTGCCCATGCACACCGCCCCCCATGCTGCCCTCCCCCCAACTGAATGCACACAAGCCTTTCTGAAGCCCCAGAAGTAGTGGTGGGTTCCTACTGGTGCGGTCCTGAGAGCCACACTGATAGAAACCCACTGATGATGCAATTTCTGGTGATCCCCCCCCCCCACTCTCCTGAGAAGGAGCTTCTCAGCTGTTCTTCAGATAAAGAATAAAGGTCAGCATTAAGACGAGGGCAGGTGGGAGGGCTTCTTCCGACATGGAGACGCTGGGAAAAAATCACCAAAAATTGCAACATCAGTGGGTTCCTACCAATGCGGCACTCTGCACTGCACTGGTAGGAATCCACTACTGTCCAGAGGTGGAAAAAAATCACCCAACAGACAAAATGGAACTGTGTTTTCCCAAAGTTCCGGTTTGTCTGTTAGGTAATTTTTTTGCCTGCGGGGCTTCAGGAAAGTTTCCTTGAAGCGTCTGGAGGGCGAAACGGCCTTTCCCAAGGCCGAAAATCAGCTGGCCAGCAGGTGCATGCATGCTGGAGCTGACACAGGGCAACACCTCGCGTGCCCTCTGATATGGCTCCGCGTGCCACCTGTGGTACACATACCATAGGTTCGCCACCATGGGGCTAGACCTACAGCCATCCTGTGCTGGTATGTATACTAATCTAAGAAATAGTGGTGGGAAGAATAAGGAACACAAACTTCATAGAAATAAGCAAGAGCTATATATTGATCTATGGGATTAGGTAACCAGAGCACTGGATAATTTAGCAATAGCATTTAGACTTATGTAGCATTACTTCGGTGATTTACAGTATAAGCATTATTTGCAAATTGTCCTCAAGAAACTGGATCCTCTCATTTTACCAACTTCAGAAGGATGGGTCAACCTTGAGCTCCATCAGGATCAAACTCCAAGCTGTAGCAGAATTTTGCCTGCAATGCTGCATTTTAATCACCGGGCCATCATTAACCACTCCTAGGGCAGTGTTTAAAGTGCAGTATTGTTCCAGCAAGCCTCTGCCTATTAATCCTACAGCACCTTGAAGAGAAGTTATGTACTTGGATGTTTGACCAATAAATAAATAAACAATAAATACTGTTTATTTGACCAATAAACAATAATAGATTTTGTTTTATGCCCTCTGATTAAACTCCAATAAATAATATTGACCTCTTTACAGAAACGAATTGCTTTTAGTTATTCTACAAATACAGAAAACGTTGTATAAAATGAAAACATTTTATGTGCAAATTTCTATATTGGTCCTGGATCTAGTCAGCCCTATGCAGTTAATAAATAGGGCAGTTAAAGTAGAGGTGAATACTAGCTGTTTCTTTTTTTTGTATACTTCTTGTCTTTCCTATTTTTGAATAACTTATTTATTTGATTTAATGTCTTTTTTTAATTAATTATACTATAAGTGTGCTCTCATAGTTGTTTTAAAAATGTGAGATGGAAGTGAAATAATTATCCTTTTTGTTTTTATAGCGCTTTCATATTAGTTCTTATACATATTTACATTCCCAAAATCAATTATTCTATTACAATGCAGATGATTTTCTCTTTATACTTTATATATCATTTTCAGGGGGGGAAACCAGGAAAAGCTGGTTGCTAATAGTGTTTTAAATATTTAATCTAACAGAGAGAACAGTCCTGCCATGTTTCCAGATATCCCTAGTGCTTTCCAGACTGCTCTTTTTCATCCAACTGCCATTCATCCAAAATGTCAGCCTGGGCCTGAAGTTCGACTTTATGATCCCAATACTGGGAAACTAATTAGGAAAGGATCTCAGAATTCCAACCAGTCTCCGTATATTCAAGCACCAGCTCCTCCTCTCACTTTACCAGTACACGGGGAACATTCTTTATTCAGGTACATAAATATATGATTTTCCTCTTTTCTATTACATTTAACATGGAAAGAAACAATTCCTACATATTTGTATTCAAAAAGTGCTTTATTACAAAACTGAAAAACAGTGCAGTGATCATTTTTAATACTTAATAAAATATTTGCAGTACCTTTATAAATAATTAAAATTTCTAATTTCTGTACATCTTGTTTTCAGTTAAAAATATGCAATTACGGCTGTGAATCTTTTATACAGGATAATATAATTTCTTACTTTTTCCTGTAATTGTCAGAAATATAGATAACCATTGTTATAATTTGTGACATAATAGATGTTATTTTAAAGGTGTGAGAGCTATGGCAACAGTTAATTAACAGTTAACTTTGATGTACTTTGCTAAACTGACTTATTTTATATTTTTAATTTTAGTAGCAAAATCTCACACTTCTAAACACAGTTTCTATTTTGATAACATTACCTGATAAAATATGAATCAGTATCTGTCCAAATAAAATTATAAGTACACAAAGCACTTTTAAAATATACATATGCTTTGAAGTCCTTTGTTCTTAATTCTTTTTGTTTTTATAAGTTCTTTCAGTGGTGGAGAGATTCCTAAACTTTACTTTGATACTGGCAAGAGAGGAGGCAGGAGGGCATTCTAATTGATATTTCCTTTAGAATTCTTTGAACTATGACAGATGGAATTCCAAATTGAGTAGTATGATTAATATATTTTTCCAATGCACAAATTTTGAAATGGTTGTTTATATTGTGCCAAAATTGGCATTTTGTTCAGTCCCAGTCATAACACATTTAATAAGGAGATCTAAATTTTCAGAGCTGTTCAACCACATCAACAGCTTTTTGATGAAGAAGAGATTCCAGCAAGTGAAAATGAAGAGCCTGGCCCATCCAAAAGGAAGCGCCAGCCAAGTATGTCTGAGACTATGCCACTCTATACTCTGTGCAAGGAGGATTTAGAAAGTATGGATAAAGAGGTAAGTAAAATAATTGTTCATTAAAAATTTTAAAAATTATTAATAGTGTGTAACGAGGCCATAACTTTGGTTAGGTACAATTATCTTGGATCTCCTTTTATTAATATGTCCCATGATGAG
The DNA here is from genome assembly GCF_031021105.1 of Erythrolamprus reginae. Taxonomy (NCBI): domain Eukaryota; kingdom Metazoa; phylum Chordata; class Lepidosauria; order Squamata; family Dipsadidae; genus Erythrolamprus; species Erythrolamprus reginae. The sequence goes on along the minus strand of NC_091952.1, from coordinate 185,523,345 downwards.
GAAATGACAGTTAAGCTCAAAGATAACTTCTTTTGTTTCCATTTATTTAATAGTAGTAATAATAATACATTTATTATGTTTATCCACTTTGAATGAGTTAACAAAAAAAATTTGGTTGTCTTAGCAGAAATTATTCCAAACAATGAATATTTTGAACTTTAGAGAAGTTTCTTTGCCAGGCGTAAAAGACGTATAGCAATTGCTATTTTTATAAATGAGAGCTCATGAATATCAAACTATTATTTAAATAAAAAATACATATTATAAGCAGCTCTGAATCAAATATGTGGAACACCAGCTGTAATATTTCAATACAAACTACCCCCAGTAGATCAATCCTACATCCAGATATCTTGTAATATTCTAAAATTTAAAAGCCCACGTAATAATGTAAAGTTTATCGATTCTCCAGAACTTTTCAATAAGGTATAAATAATAAACCTTACAGAAAAAAGTTATAAATTAAAAAGATGAAATGTGAAAATAACATATAGATAGTAGTGATGCAAATGCTGAGGTGTTTTACACCTCGTACTAATCCAAATTATTAATTCTACATTTTCAGAAATATAAAATCCAGCTTTCTGATTCCAGAGAGCCTTTAGGAGTACAGAAAATTTTCTTTTAGAATTTTCTTAGTTCCATGTCTGAAACCTCATCACGCGATGGATATGATTCCTTTTTTAATTTCCAAATACCCATTGTTCTTTTTCTGTCCCATGCTAATAATCTTTGTCCCATGTGAGATTTTTGAGATGTTTTGTTTAATTATTACTTATTGAAAAACCACACAAAAACAAAACCATCAGTATTTTTGCTTTGCCTACGTCGTTCATTGATGTTTAATACATTTTTTAAATTAAACCTTTCAATGAAAAAAATAATGTCCTGCTTTACATTGAAATTATCAATTAATTCTTAATATTGTTGCATTAATTTAAACGTTACATTCCATTGTTTAGAAGAGAGTGGAGTTAAAAGTAATAAATATGTTCCAAGTCAAACATGCAGATGTCACATTTTGAATATCCAAATTGAAAAGACATTGTTTAAAATGTATTATTTACATTAGTATTTTCCTTTTTTTCTGATATTCCCCCCACTCCCAACTAATATTCCTTCACAGGTTGATGATATTTTAGGAGAAGGTAGTGATGACAGTGACAGTGAAAAAAAGAAAACAGAAGAAGAAAAACAAGAACCACATAGTGCTATAAAAGAGACTCAAAATATAAAAGTGGAAGAAAGACCAGTATCAACATCATCAAGTGAAAGAAGTTTGACAGGCAGTATACCCAGGTATTTATTAACATTCTTAAATAAATCTTTCAACATACGTTTCTGGGTTTCAAACGCAGAAAGCAACAAGTTAAATGATTGCCAATAGTTCATTAAAGCCATGGGTATTTGTTTGCCTGTGTATATGAGGACCCAGATTGTGGGGGCAATATGCTGGCTCTATTAAAAAGTGCTATTGCTAACATGTTGTAAGCCGCCCTGAGTCTAAGGAGAAGGGCGGCATAAAAATTGAATGAATGAATGAATGAATAATGGAATGGTTTTATGGAAAAAGACGTAGTCGTCAGCTTATAGCCATTTGTTTGGTGACAGTTCATAATTACAGTGGTATTGAACAAGTGACTTGCAACTGGTCCTTACACTTACAGGTGTCACAGCATCCCCATGATCAAAAAAAATATATATCAATCATTTGACAACTGGAACGTATCTGTGATACATACACTGTTCTAGAGTCACATGATCACCATTTGCAATTTTCCTAGCGGGCTTCCAGCAAGCAAAATCAATAGAAGAAGCCAGGTTCGCTTAACAGAAATTGTGGTGATTTACCTTACAATTGTAGCAAAAAAAGTCATAAAACAACATGGCTCACTTAATAACTGCCTCATTTAGCAGAGCAAATTCTTGTCCCAATTGTGGTCCTAGGTTGAGACTACCTGTTTATCCTTCTTAATATATTATTGAAAGGTAAGCTACCTGAAATACAAGAAGATTATTAGGGATTTCCTAAAATATTAGCCTGCTTTCTCATTCTTGAAATCCTGTACCCATCTAAATGTTTATTACAAAATACCCCGTATAACAAAGAGGGGTTAGACAACCAAATTTGTTTCATAAAATTAATGTTAACACTAAACATACTTTCATGATACATTTTACTGTTATAGTTTAATTATTATGTTTTCTGATTCTTCATGACCTGATGGACATCATTAACCATGCTTTTGATTGCTTAGCATTTTCTCCAAAGACCTGTTTCCTAACATTATATTTCCAAAATATTTAAGATTTGGCTTCATTGTGTTGTTTTGTTCTCCAATGAATTGTGTTTACCGGTAGCCCAATCATCAGCATGTTCTCCATCAGAATCATTAGATTGCATAAGCATCTTCACCACTGCAAAAGGATTAGTATTAGCATAATGCTACAAATTGATGTGCATAATGAGAGATTGAAGTCTGATAAAAACAGAACATTGCCTCATAATAACATAATGTAAATTTTCCATACAACACGATTGAGGAACAGTTCCTTAAGTACTATCTGTGCTGGCAGCAAGTAATGCATTAAGAAGACCTTTGTCAAAGAAATGGGTGAAAAGGGAAGTCATATAGGGTTATCTTATTTTATTTGATACCGTTAAGAGGCTTCCCAACTCCAAATGATTCCGTAATGCATGTTGCAGGGGCTCAGCCACCATTCTTCCCCCAGGCCAGAGAGAAAAAGACAGATTTTCACTGACTTTCCAAAGGTTATTAAGGAGGAAGCTGTATAGAGCCTGGGCAGGGATGCTGTCCTAGAGAGCAAGTGCTACAACTGAGAACATACATGTTTTCCAGTGGAACAATTTATTAACTTCATCAAATTTGCTATCAGCTCACTTTTCTTTCTGTTGCTTGAAAGTTTTCATAGAGCTAAGAAAGTTATAAAACAGTAGCTTGCAAATGATACTAATATAATTTACTGAGCATCAGGCTTCAGAGTCTGAAACACATTATTTCTATTAAAAAGTAGTCTTAAATTGCTGTTCCACAATGTAATAAATCCTGTAATTATATAACAGGTATACAAATGGTCAAAATATTAAGTTAAAACCCAATTATTACAGACGTTTTATTGAAATCATAGAATCAGATACATGTTAATGAGGGAGGGGAGCTCCTAGTCTCCTGAGAAGTGGCCTAAGCTTAGGCAGGAGCCATACAAATTAATGTTACTCAGTAACAATAAAGCTTTTAGTGGTAAAAATTCTGGTGCCATGCTTCTAAATTTATTATGCATGTGATGATTTTATGAATCCCATCAAGCTACACACACTGCATATTATATTATTAAAGCAATATCAGCCTAGATTGATTAAAGTAAAGGTAAAAATAGTCATATATGATGATGACTGTTTCTCATCGTCTATCTCATCCCAGATCTATATTATACCAGTACATTTTTCCCCCAAAGTATTGCTGGTTTATTGATGAATAACATTGAATTTTAGTGTGTAGTTCTGCTTAATCGTGTTTTTCCTAAGAAAGGAGTTGATGCTTCCCAGGCATTCATTAGGTTGCAGTAGATCCAGCAATCCCAAATCACCTCCAGTTTTGTATCAATAAAGAAATGGATTGCAGCAGTTAATTATTTCTAACTGTGTCTTTAGAAAAATGGTCACCACCAGCTGTTCCATAATTTGGCTAAGTTGCCACTATTTCTTGCAAAATCTGAAACACTATTAAGCAAACATGACAGCTTGTTTAGAAGTAGAGAGATCAATGAATTATCATGAGATAATACTAGGCAAAGCCCCCAGTAAATACATCAGATAACAGCAGTAGATACAAATTTGCCAAATACAAAACTAATTTTATATTCATTTTCAGAGAATATTTCAGTAAGAGCAATTCTATGACTTCCACAAAGATAAAGTTTTTTTTTCAGGAGTTGCTTGCATTATATGAAAAGCACAATGCAAAATTATCTGAACTATATTCAAGGAAAAAATTTCAATCAATTGCCAGCTTGTGTTTCACTCTAGTGTACTATCTAATTGGCACAGCTGTTATTTGAATTAATTATATTTCCAGAAACTATAAAGTGATAGAAGATGCCAGTAGGCATGTATTAAGATAATCCTAGGATGTTGACAGAAAATGTGCTATTATGAGGAGCTTGCAGAAAACCTTAAATAAAATATTCTCAGAAGTCAGCAGTGCTAGAGCTCTTATTGCTATTTAGGAAACCAGATCAGAATCAGTTTTTAAATTTATATTTAGATTAATAGTTAATTCACAGTAATTAAAATTTGAATTTAAATCAGTGGAGATGGATAAGTGAATTTTGAAAATAATTAATTTCCAAAAGGTATATTTCAAAGCGGCTATTCTTTAAAAATAAGGCATTAAAAATCTGGCTATGTTCAAGGATTTTTGGAACTGTTGGCTTAAAAAATATTTAAAAGTCATTTTATTGAGCACTTTGGATTAAGACTGTAACAAATTATACAGGAGAACTTCCTTTAACTGCCATGTCAAGGTATTTTTACTGTCAACGTTATATATCAGCCCAGTAGCAATATATACTATTCCCATGGCTCCGCCATCCTCTGCTTTTCTTCGCTGTGACTAATACAGAGATGGCTTTTACACTGAATTTATTCTTCCTTTAAAAAAATGGAATTAGACATATGAAAAGGTACACTCTATCAAAGTTTTTTATTTCTTTAAATGTGGGCAAATCAATGTTATCATTATTCACACAATATAATAATATAAAGATGATGTGATTCAATAAAAAGTAATCATTTACTTAACTATGTCATTACCTTCTCTGGAAAATTGTTCACCCTTTTTCACCTGGTATTGCCCCTTTGACAGAAACAACCTCATTGTTATGTATAAGGTCCACTTTTGGTTTATCCTCAATCTCATGACCATTGATCTCATCCTGAAGCACCCTATGAACAGGGTGGGAGTGGCTTAACAGTCATGTGATTTGGTGGGGTGGCTTATTGGTCATGTGACTGCGTAGGCATGGTTCTTACTTACCTCACTGCCAATTCGCTTCCTCAAGATGGCGACCACATGCACAGTGCCAGAAACTCGGCTTCTGCACATGTTCAGAAGAAAAATAAAATAAAAATAAATCATTTTTTAAAAGCCCAAAACAAGATGGTGACCGCATGCAATGCTAGAAATGCGCCTTCTTCACATGGTCAGAAGAATTAAAAAAAAAAAAAAGTTGGCAGCACGCATAGAACAGCACTGACTGAGCCAGTTAGGTGATGTCATCATAACATCATCAGTGGGCCGCTACCAGTTCAGGTGAATCAATCCAAACCAGGACTTTTCCAAAATCATAGGCATCTCTAATCTTTCTGAAAGCCTCACAGTTCTTTTGATCTAAGAATAGTGGTACCAGACAGTTCCACAAGTGTAAATGCTAAGTAAATGTTCAAGGTTTCAATCAAACAGGTTCCTCCTAGAGCAGGAGTGTCAAACTTGTGGGCCATGGGCTGAATACGTCACGTGCTGGCTCCACCCTGCTTGGTTTAGCGAAGGGGGTAAGTTCCAATATGTCACATTATGCCATCATGATGACGTAAGTTTGACACCCCTGTCCTAGAGCCTCTCTAATGAAACCAACATTTGTAATTGATCTGGTGCACCAGATTCTAAGTTGGAGTATTAGGAGTGGTGAAAAATGTAGAAATATTGAAAACACTTCCCTCCTGAACCTTATTTAACCCTTTAACATATCAAAACATTTAAATATGTTAAAGGGTAAAATAAGGTTCAGGAAGGAAGGGTTTTCAATAGGAAAGTGAACACAAGAACAAGAGGGCACAATCTGAGGTTAGTTGGGAGAAAGATTAGAAGTAATGTGAGAAAATATTATTTTACTGAAAGAGTAGTAAATGCTTGGAACAAACTTCCAGCAGACGTGGTCGGTAAATCCACAGTAAATGAATTTAAACATGCCTGGGATAAACATATATCCATCCTAAGATAAAATACAAGAAATAGTATAAGGGCAGACAAGATGGACCGTGAAGTCTTTTTCTGCCGTCAATCTTCTATGTTTCTATGTACACTATACTTAATTAAAAATAAATTTATACTAAATATTTCTACACACAAAATTCACATTTTTTCATTCAAATCACACAATGGACTACAAAATGTAAATGTTGCATTATGTTCATTATATTCCCATTTATCAATATTAATATTAAAATGTTCATACCTATACAGGGGTCACAAGCGAAAGCTAGCTGATGATGATGTTGCCAGTGAATCAAGTAAAGGATCGAGCAATGAAGATGAAGAGGGTAGCAGCTCAGAGGCAGATGAAATGGCAGCAGCATTGGAAGCTGAATTGAATGATTTTATGTAACTGAATTTATGCAGTAGTGAGCTTGTTATTTGAGCTTTTTGCAACCACTCAAGATTTGAATGGGCAGGTATTTCCCATCACCTCCAAAAAAGTGTATATTTTGCAAATCGCATAGGAGGTGTAATGCATTATTTTGCAAGGTCTGAAATAGATGTTTTTAAGATACTAAAAGAATGTATACTTTTTTAAAAGGAAAAGTATTAAAGAGGGATTCAGTGTGATATGCCAAAGACATACGTTCTGTAAAATCTCCTTATACAATGGTGCAAAATTTTGAACTGAAAGGTTTTTTTTTTTAATTGTCATGACGGCTTTGGGAACCAAGCTTCAAAAAGAAGGATCTGAGGAATGTATTGCATGATTGAGCTAAAAGGTTAGCTGAGATGATTTTCTTCATAGTGAAATGTTACGGAATAAAAAAGTTTTTTTTTTTTTAAAGGAACATTTTATATTTGTATAGGAACTGAGAAGGCTATATGCAAGCTTTATGAATTCTGCACTTCATGTACCCATCGCTTGCTTGAGACAAATGTAATAATTGACTTTCATGTTTTGTTACTTTATGGATTAGTTGTATTCTTTAAGATTCCATTTAAATTTTAACCTCTGTAATTGCAGTTTAAACACGGGTTATTCTGTGTATTACTGTACTGCCATTTAAAAAACCTTTTATTTTCTGCTGTATTTGAAGGGAATGGCTGCAAGCTAATTCTAGATAGTATTTTATTTCTTTGAAAGAAGAGATGTAAAGTTTTTTGTACATTCTATTTCATATTTGATCTACAAAACAGATTCTTTTCATTTAATAAAAGACATTTTATAAGCTGTGGTTTCAAGTCATGAATTGAAATGTTAATTTCCTAAGATGTATCTTTTCCAAGATTAGATATAATGAATTCTTAACTTTATTTGAATGAAATCAAAGCATAATAGGTTTTTTTCATGCTTTCTATCTAATCTATTATGTTAGCTTATCTATATCAGTTCAGTCATAGAGTTCTTAATGTGTTTGAATAGATGCTTTATTTTAAGTAATTACTTTTCAAAAAGCACTTGTTGAGAGGAGGTTTTTAATTTTTAATAAAACAAATATCAACAATAAATATCTTTAAATGATATTAGGAATTAATTTATAATTGAATTGTGCTTTCATACAAGTACAGTAACACCTCATGATACGAACTTAATTGGTGCAAGGAGGAGGTTCGTAAGATGAAAGATTCATAAGACGAAACATTGTTTCCCATAGGAAACAATGTAAAGTCAATTAATCCGTGCAACCAAAAAAAAACCCCGTAAAAAAACGGCTTTCGGCGACTGCTGGGAAGCCGCGCGGCTGTTTTAAAAGGTGACAGCCGGCCTGGGGGGCTTGCCAGCACCCCCCTGAACCCGGGTTCGGGGGGGTGCTGGCAAGCCCCCCAGGCCGGCTGCGACCTTTTAAAACAGTCGTGCCGCTTCCCAGCTATCTCCCAAAGCCGAACGCGGAAGTTCGGCTTTAGCGTTCGGCTTCAGGAGACAGCTGGGAAGTGGCGCGGCTGTTTTAAAAGGTCGCAGCCGGCCTGGGGGGCTTCCCAGCAGCACCCCGAACCGGAGGGGTGCTGGCAAGCCCCCCAGGCCGGCTGCGACCTTTTAAAACAGCCATGCCGCTTCCCAGCTGTCTCCTGAAGCCGAACGCTAAAGCCGAACTTCCGCGTTCGGCTTTGGGAGACAGCTGGGAAGCGGCGCGGCTGTTTCAAAAGGTCGCAGCCCGCCTGGGGGGCTTCCCAGCAACCTCCCGAACTGAACCCGGGGTTCAGAAAAATTTTGCCTCTTCTTACGAACTTTTTTCGAGTTACGAACCGGCGTTCGGGAGGCTTCTGGGAAGCCCCGCCGCCCGGCTGTCACCTTTTAAAACAGCCACGTGGCTTCCCAGCAGTCTCCGAACGCCGGTTCGTAACTCGAAAAAAGTTCGTAAGAAGAGGCAAAATTTTTCTGAACCCCAGGTTCGTATCACGAGTTGTTCGTAAGACGAGGGGTTCGTATCTTGAGGTACCACTGTAATTTACCTAAGTGGAATGTTTGTCTGTAATCCACAATCTTGCATTCTCCAGATAAATTTCAGTTGAAACTGTCTGTTATATCTCCTTAAATAATGCCATATACTTCATTGATGTTCTGTCCAAGAGAAAAGAAAGATCTAACATAGTATAGTTACTTATTATGTATTAGTAAATAACTCTTTTTAAAGTATCTTTCTGGTTGAATAGATTGATATAAAATGTGCTAATGTCTATAAAGTAAATTCATTTTGTTGGCAAGGCAACTACGCATGCTGCTTATTAGTAAAATTGATCTTGATTTTAAATGAGCTAAAATTTCTTCCTTTAGTTGTAGTTAAAAAGTGGGATGTCAGCACCAATGCTATAATTACTGCATAGAGTGTCCTAACATTTTTTTTTATGAACCGATAAATGACATTATTCACTAGGAGCAAAAGAATAATAGAATAATAGCGTTGGAAAGGACGTTGGAGGTCTTCTAGTCCAAACCCCAATTCTAAATGTTTGCATATGCTTTGCCACATAACATGTAATATCTATGGGAACCTTTCTTGCTAGAATTTGCTTGAACTTCTTTTTTGCATATATACTGTTAGTTTTGCAATTACTGCATATTTTCCATTTGTTGCTAATCAGATATTGCTGGTACTACATCTTTTACTTTTCCATTATTTTAAATAAGGAGACCAGCCATGGCTTTCAAATGCAGAAAAGGCAATACTGTTATGGGGCAGACTTGTAGGGCATCTTGTCCGGGGATTCCCAATCTTACAGATACACTGGTTCAAAACATATTTAAAACCACAAGTATCCTGCTCCTCTCCTTCAAAGTAGATGTGATAAAAAGTAGCAAAACTAACATGGAGTTGAAATTATTTCCAAACAACATTGTTCGATATACATGTACTATAGTGTGTGTTTACTTGTAAGGTTGCCAAAGATGAAGCTACTCTGAAAAATTTTCATATATTGAAATGAATGGCTGTGGATGCTTTGGGGTATCTATGGGAAATAATCTGAAAAGTCAAAATGGTGGTTGTGATGGTGCAATTGAAACCTCATCTGGTGTTTAATGTCCCTAACTCTAACCCAATACTTAAAGGAGAAGATCAGGAGAAAATAGAGCAATAATTAGATGAAAATGGATGAATGTTGAAACAACTTGCAGATGACAACACAGCCCAGATGATCAACTTTTGCTGAGGTTCTCAATGGTCCTATTGAGTGGGGCTTCATCTCATGATCACAGATTTCTCTTTTTAATGATTTTTATTAAATATAAACATTAAAAACATTAAGAGCAAACATATATACAAACAAAATGACACATTTACAAATATACATATCAATCTCTTTGGCATTTCTACAGTACATTGTCTTAATGTTAAATTTGGATTTATATATAGTTCATATAAACTGTATTTCCTTTACAGTTTTTATCTACTTATCTATTGGTAAGTATATATATCCATTACATTCAAAGTTATAAAATCCTATATTCTTTAATTAAACATTAATATATACATTTATACATCGTTCTTCATTTATTCTTCCTGTCCAAGTAATTATAGAACAAAATATTCTGAAACTTCTTTCTGATTTAATTCTATTGTCAACTTATTTAATTCTGTGCATTCTAAAATTTTCCTAATTATGTTGTTAGTTGGTATATCACCATGTTTCCAATGTTGTGCCAGGGATATTCTCACTGCTGTCAATATATGTAATATAATATACCAATATTTTCTTTCTATTTTTTGATTAAATATTATTTATTATTTGGATTTGTATGCCGCCCCTCTCCGAAAACTCGGGGCGGCTCACAACAAGTGAAAAGACAATCCAATACATAATCCAATTTAATTAAAATATTATAAATTTAAGAAAAACCCCTATACTAACATACACACACACAAGCATACCATATATAAATTCAACGTGCCCAGGGGAAGATGTTTAGTTTCCCCATGCCTGACGGCAAAGGTGGGTTTTGAGGAGTTTACGGAAGGCAGGAAGAGTAGGGGCAGTTCTGATCTCCGGGGGGAGTTGGTTCCAGAGAGTCGGTGCCGCCACAGAGAAGGCTCTCCCCCTGGGGCCCGCCAACCGACATTGTTTAGTTGACGGGACCCGGAGGAGGCCCACTCTGTGGGACCTAATCGGTCGCTGGGATTCGTGCGACAGAAGGCGGTCTCGGAGATATTCTGGTCCAGTGCCATGAAGGGCTTTAAAGGTCATAACCAACACTTTGAATTGTGACCGGAAACTGATCGGCAGCCAATGCAGACTGCGGAGTGATGGTGAAACATGGGCATACCTGGGTAGGCCCATGACTGCTCTCGCAGCTGCATTCTGCACGATCTGAAGTTTCCGAACACTTTTCAAAGATAGCCCCATGTAGAGAGCATTACAGTAGTCGAACCTCGAGGTGATGAGGGCATGAGTGACTGTGAGCAATGAGTCCCGGTCCATATTCCTATTAAAATACTTCTAGTTTCATATTAATTTTCTGTTCGGTTATTTCTTTGAGCGAGATCTTTTTCCAGAATTTTTTTATTATTGGGCTGGTCACCACATATGATAGTATGTTCCATTTATGTGTTGGCATTTCCAATATTTGGGGTTCATATTTTGATACATTTTGGCCAATCTCACTGATGATAGATGCCATCTGTAGTACATTTTATAAAGGTATATGAGGCTGCTTTTGTTAATTTATAATTTTTACTCCAAATTTTTCCCATTGGTCCAAGTTAATATTATATCCAAAATTATTAGTCCAACTAATCATATTACGCTTAGTGATTTCTTCCTCCATTTTATAAGTTAGTAAATATTTATAAATTTTTGTTATTTTTTCCCCGGGCTCCAATAAGATTTTATCTAATCCTCATTTCTCGTTTGCTATTCCAAATTTTCTTTTATCTTCCTTTAATCTAAATCTAGTATGGCCGATAGTCAATTTTGATTCCTTGTTCGTTCAGAGTTTCAATATCTTTTAAATTTCCTTGTACATCTAGAATTTCTGCATATCTGACCATTTTATGTTTGTCTATTGTGTTGGGGTGATTAATTGCTTCCATACTGGAGGAGTTGGGGTTTCTTTATAATGTTGGTGTTTTATTTTTGCCCATGTTTTATATAGTGATTCTCTAATTTTGTTGTTTTTGAAATAGTGTGTTTTGTGTTTTTCATCCCATAAGAACCTGTGTCATCCAACCTTTATATCATGTCCCTCGAGTATTAGTATTCTTTTATTACTAAAAAGTATCCAATCCATTATCCATTGCAATATAGCTGCCTGGTAATAAATTTCCTAGTCTGGAAGTCCAAAGCCCCCTTGCTTTCTGTTACCCTGCAAATATTTTAATTTGATTGTTGTTGTTTTCCCTACTCAAATTTTGATATCCTGTTTAAAGTTTCAAAATATTTTCTATCTAATTTTATTGGAATGGTTTGGAACAAATAAAATAGGTTTGGCAATACAGAGATCTTAATAGTTTCACATGGTACACATTGTCAGATGTGAAAAAACAAAACAATGTATCATGAACATGTAGATATTACCTATGTAAGGCTGAGCATTATATGTTGTAGAAGAAGAGAGAAGGGACAAAGGATGGAGGAGGAGAAGGAAGAAGAAAGGAAAAGAAAAGGAGGAAAGAGGAAAGGAAGAAGAGGGGGGGAGGAAGAAGAAGAAAGAAAGAAGAAGAACCATATTTTTGGAGTATAAGACGCACCTAGATTTTAGAGGTGGAAAACAAGGAAAAAAGTATTCTGAACCAAATGGTGTAGTAATATATTATTTAATAAAATACCAGTGTAGCAGAATACTTTTTACAACCATGTATACCTTTTATAACCATTTACACTTTTTATAAACTTCAAACTTGACAGCTTTAAGACTTGTGGACTTCAACTCCCAGAATTCTTTCTCCAGGCATGCTAGCCCAGGAATGGGAGTTGAAGTCCACAAGTCTTAAACTTGCCATGTTTGAAGACCCTTGCACCCCTGACGCCTAACCCATGGGTCTTCAAACCTGACAGCTTTAAGATTAGTGGACGTCAACTCCCAAAATTCCTCCTCCAGTCATGCGAGATTGGGTAATTAGAAGGCAAAACTATGGGACATTTTTCGCCCATTTTTTTACAAAAATAGGAGCATTTTTGCCTTCCCCCGTCCCCAGGAGCTCTCTGCAGGCTTCCCAGACCCTCTGTCCGAAAATGGGACAACAAAAAATGGCTGTATTTAGTGTGTAAGACACACCAACATTTCCAGCCTCTTTGGGGGAGTGGGGCAAGATGGATCTTATACTCCAAAAAATACGGTAGCTCATTATAGTTGTTAGAAAATGCAGAGCAAAATTCTTGTAAGCAATTTCTCTTCAGTTTTATATTTTGGCTGTTTCTCATATTTTTACAGCCTTTAGTGCTTGTGTTATCTTGGCAAGCTTTTTTCCCTGAACTGAAACTGCGTTTACACTGCGGATAAGGTCATGAAGCACTGCAAAGCCTGCTTTCCTTTAACTTAGAGCAGATGGCTCGCCTTTAGAGGTACCAGTAACAGAATCTGGAACCTAAAGACATTTTCCAACCTGCCTTATTTTTTTTTAACAGCCCTCCATAATAACAAGGATCACATGCTGTTATAAAAGGGTGATAAGGGCTAATAACAACACAAAGTTTATGCAGCACTGTAAAAGAGAACAATCGCGGCCAGGCTCTCTGAGGCTAAGTGTGTTTAGCATCCTGTGACTGATAAAAGGAAGTCGATAGTCCTGTAAGTCCTAGTAATGTATCGCCTTGGAAGCTAACAACACCAGATAGCACTGAGAAGTTATTAGCTTTCTAAGTTGTTATATCAAAGGGTAGACTGTAAATCTGGGCTGCATTTTTCATCCATTGAAATTCATAACACATTTTGAAATATACTTTTTCAGCAAGCTATGTGATAAAGAAACATGCAGGCGCTCTCGAAAATTATTGTGCAGTGATTTATTTGAGAACGACACTTATTGAAATGTCACTTTGAAGAATACCAATTATATTTTGTTCTTTTCTCCATAGTAGAACTTAGCGTGGGTTTACATGTAGCAGTTATTTCTCAACTGAAGGCCACTTATTTGACTGACTGACTTTCAGAGAACGTCTGTATTTTTGCACTTTGCAAAATTTTGTGTAGAAAGAGGCTTGAAACGCTTAATTTTCCTTTATATTCAGCATAGGGTATACAGTCCAGGAAAATTATATGACACAAAGCTGGATATAGCACACCAAGTGTTTCTTTGCAGTCCCCATGCTATCTCCAAGCTTTTGTGAAGTTCTGATTTAAACTTTAAGCTAAAATATATCAAATCTCATCAGAAAGAGACCTGCAGTTTGTAAACGATGGTTTATGTTTTGATGTGTTGATTATAATATTTAGTAAAATATCTTTAAATAAACCACCATTTACTTTTGTACACACCTGTTTGATTCTACTGTTACTGAGTTCTATAGTCTTCTAGGGCAGTTGATAATGGTTTTTATTCTGTAATAGTAGTATTCTTTACCAGAAATAATTCATTATACATTCCTCTATTAGAAGTCACACGTCAAATCAGCGTTTTGCAGTTTTTTCCCCTCGGGGTTTTATGGCAACACAGTTATATCTTCTGATTAGTTTAATCAGTCTTTTAAATGGCCTTTTTAATTGTACTTAAAATTCATGACTCAGTAAAGCATAAGAATATAGTTTCAGGAATTGTTTTTCAGAAGAGTAAATACTGTATTCCCTTCTAACAATGTTGATCTGGTTCTACATGTTCCTCTAGACTAGGGATGTCAAACTCACGTCGTCACGACGGGATCACGTGACTTTCCCCCCTTCATTTAACTAGGCATGGGTGTAGCCGGCGTGTGACATATCCAGCCCATGGGCCATGAGATTGACAGCCCTGCTCTAGACTGTTCTTGTACTTAGACCTAACTAATATCAAGGATCCATCCATTTCACAGAATGGTTGCAGCTCATGTAAATATTTGCTTGGAAAAGTTGCTTTAGGGAGTTATTTATTTTATTTATTAGTTTGTCAAACATGTACAAGATAGCAGTTATGAATATGAACATGGACATGAACGAAGGAAATGAATACAAATAAATGAGGACAATAGGACAGGGATGCACACTGGTACGCTTATGCACCCCTCCTTTATGGACCTCTTAGGAATGGGGTGAGGTACACAGTAAGTAGACTGTTAAATGTTGAAGCTGTGAGGGTTCGAGGATGTAACAACAGAATCGGATAGAGCATTCCAGGCATTGACCACTCTGTTGCTGAAGTCATATTTTCTGCAATCGAGTTTTGAGTGGCTTACTTTGAGTTTTTATCAATTGTTTGCTCCTGTATTAGTGAGGTTGAAGCTGAAGACGTCATTGACAGGTAAGATGTTGTAGCAGACAATTTTGTGCACTATGCTTAGATCAACCCTCAGGTGGTGCAGTTCCAGATTGTCCAAGCCCAAAATTTCAAGCCTGGTGGCATAAGAAATTCTATTATGAGTAGAGGAGGGGAGTACTCTTCTCGTGAAATACCTCTGGATCTGCTCAATCATATTAATGTCTGATATAGAGTGGATTCCAGACAGTCGAGCTATATTCTAGAATTGGTCTGGCAAAGGTTTTGTATGCCCTAGCTAGCAATACAATTTTGCAAGAGAAAAAGCGTTGGAGGACAGGAGGAAAAGGGGGACATGATCGAGACATTTAAATATATTAAAGGGTTAATAAGGTCCAGGAGGGAAGTGTTTTTAATAGGAAAGTGAACACAAGAACAAGGGGACACAATCTGAAGTTAGTTGGGGGAAAGATCAAAAGCAACATGAGAAAAGATTATTTTACTGAAAGAGTAGTAGATCCTTGGAACAAACTTCCAGCAGACGTGGTAGATAAATCCACAGTAACTGAATTTAAACATGCCTGGGATAAACATATATCCATCCTAAGATAAAATACAGAAAATAGTATAAGGGCAGACTAGATGGACCATGATGTCTTTTTCTGCCGTCAGACTTCTATGTTTCTATGTTTCTATGTAAAATTTGGTTAACAATTCTTAATGCCTTTTTGGCAATGCTGTTCAGTGAGCTCTGGGGCTTAGATTATTTGAGATGAGTACTCCTAGGTCCTTGACAGAGTGAGGGTCTTCTGTGACGTCGTTTCCACCCAACTTGTATTTGGTGTTTTGATTTTTATTGCCAATGTTTAGGACTAAGTATTTATTAGTTGAGATTTGGAGCTGCAGATCTGTTTAAATATATATTTTGATTCTCCTTTCCTTTTGGTCTATCCCTCAACAAAAGAGGAGAAGAAGAGGATAATTTCCTGAACCACACAGTCAATACTTCCCTTTTCCCTGGCAATGCAGACCAGTGGTGGGATTTTAAAATGTTTACTACCAGTTTACTATGGCTTGGCTTGGTGGGCGTGACAGGGGAAGGATACTGTAAAATCTCAATTCCTACCCCACTCCAGGGGAAAGTTACTACCAAATCCCTATTTCCTTCAATCAGCTGAGACTCATATGCAGAAAATAGATGGAGGCAGAGCAAGTCAGCAGTGGTATTTACCAGTTCTTCGAACTACTCAAAATTTCCCCTACCGGTTCTCCAGAACTGGTCAAACCCTGCTGAAACCCACCTCTGATGCAGACTGTAGGAGCATTATCCCACATCGGCTGGGGATAGAGGAAGTTATTCATTTATTAATTGGATTTCTATGCCGCCCCTCTCCAAAGACTCAGGATGGCATAGAAATCCAATTAATAAGTAATTAATAAATAATTTAGTATTGTTATACTAAACAAATGATTTCTCTTGGGTGATGGCAGCAGGAATTGCACCAATCCATTGCATCAAAGTAGGAAGTGCAGCTAGATAGTGCATAAAATGAGAAGGTTTCTGGGAAACAGGAAACCTCTCAACTTTTCACTCTGTAGATTTAGTCAAGCCACTACAGCTATAGAGAAGAAAGTCACAATATGTGCCAGCAGCTTGAGTGTGTAGCTTTGATACGGGTGATCCTGACTTCTCCATTCAACTTAAGCCTCTGTCTCTTTCTCAGAGGAAGAGTGTAATGACCAGTTTACAAAAATACGATCAACTGACTGGGTGATACCCTTGCTTATAGTTACATAAAAGAAGACAATGGGATGTTCCTAACTCCATTTCCACATAGTTGTCTTTGTCCTGCTATAGTATGTTGTGGTTAGCTCTGGCCCAGCTCCTGCCCCAAGGACTGTGGATGTGGGGGAGACATCTACATGCTGCAGGCCTGTTTTGCCCCCGGTGGAATCTGCTGATGAAGGCTCCTCTGACCAAGAAGACATGAGTGACAGGGAGGAGGAGAGTGGGGCAGACAGCTCAGAAGGAGATCAATTATCTAACTCCTCCTTGGATTCAGAACAAGAGTTAATGATACAGCCACGCATGTGGGGAGCGATGCATAGGCAGCAACAACTGAGAGATTATTATCAAAGAAAATGAGGCCACCTGTGGTTGGGTGGGGCTGTGGTAATTAGTGAGGCTGCTATAAAGAGCAGCCTGTGGGTTTGGCCATTGTGGAGGATTATCTGATCGTTGTGTTTCGTGACTGCTTTACTGACTTTGACCTTTTGTGTGCTGATTTTTCCCCGCTTTGAAACTAAACCAGGGCAAAGTGTGTTTCATTTTGTGAAAGAAGGACTGTGAATTGCCTCACAGCTGCAAGCTAAGTATCACAGAACTGATAAGGGACTTGTACAAATTACCAGTTTGTTTGGAGACGAGTGCTCTTTGCTATCCCAAAAGAGGGCTTAGGTTAAGTGAATTTTCATTATAAAGAACATTGTTTTGAATTGTCAAACGTGTGTGTGTCTGAAATTGTATCTGTGCATTTTTGGGAGGATTCTACCAGAGAGCTCGACAGAACATAGTACAGTATATTGATACAAAACACAGTCCTGTAGATAATAACAGTTCTATGGAATATTTAGCACTCCTGATTCCCTATGGCAACAGCAGCAAGAGCTGTGTCCTTGGTTTTTCATTAATAACAAAGATAGACACATCGTACATGGACCATCACAGACATAACACCACTTCTAAAAATGTAACAAAGCTGGGTGAATAAAAGAATTAGATTAGGAAATCAGGAGGGCCAAAAAAACAACAACCCACAACTAAACAACAATTCATAGGCAATCAAAAGAAAGTGTTTTTTTTAATTGCTAAGATCTGCCTATGAACACAGAAATGGATTTAGAACAATTAATGACCTGCTACTGCAATAGAGGGACTGCTTTTATCTGCACTTTAGAGACCACTTTCAAGACAGAGTAAAGTATCTGCCAGTGCAGTGAAAGACAAGAGTGCTTGGCGTTTATTTTGTCAGGGATGAGGGTTTTGCTTTGCAGCAGACCTTTTTTATTTATTTTTTATTTTTAAAAAGAACGAGTGCATCCAGCTAGGCATTTGGCTCTTTAGTTAAATATACTTACACAAGGCAGTAATGAACACTGCTAATTTACAACAGCAAATATTTTAAGAGCTAGTTGGGATCTACTGTATGAAATATTAATTTATATGAAACATTTATAGTATAATGTGTTTACCTACTTTTTTGAGTTTCTGACCCCTTCTTAGCAGCAACTACCTCTGTGATAATTAAATCACCCTTGCCTTTGCTCATGCCTGCTTTAGATGTAAAAACCAATGCTGAAGGATAATGGGGATTTTAGAAAACAAACACCCAGTTAGGAAACCTGGATAATGAGCCAGATCTTGGGGCCCTTCTGCCACCTAAAAATTCAGGTGCCAGATGGGTTGAGAAGATGTGTTGAATTAATCTGATCAAATTTAGCAGAAGATTAAGGGAATGCATAATGGAAAGCTCACCCCTTGTGTTGTGGTTAGCTCTGGCCCAGCTCCTGCTCCAAGGACTGTGGATGTGGGGGAGACATCCACATGCTGCAGGCCTGTTTTGCTCCCGGTGGAATCTGCTGATGAAGGCTCCTCTGATCAAGAAGACATGAGTGACCAAGAGGAGGAAAGTGTGGCAGACAGCTCAGAAGGAGATCAATTATCTAGCTCCTCCTTGGATTCGGAACAAGAGTTAATGATACAGCCACACATGTGGAGAGCGATGCATAGGCAGCAACAACTGAGAGATTATTATCAAAGAAAATGAGGCCACCTGTGGTTGGGTGGGGCTGTGGTAATTAGTGAGGCTGCTATAAATAGCAGCCTGTGGGTTTGACCATTGTGGAGGATTATCTAATCATTGTTTCATGCCTGCCTTGCTGACTTCGACCTTTGTGTGCTGATTTTCCCCCCGCATTGAAACTAAACCAGAGCAAAGTGTGTTTCACTTTGTGAAAGAAGAAGGACTGTGAACTGCCTCACAGCTGCAAGCTAAGTATCTCAGAACTGATAAGGGACTTGTACAAATTACCAGTTTGTTTGGAGACGAGTGCTCTTTGCTATACAAAAAGAGTGCTTAGTTTATTTGAATTTTCGGTATAAAGAACATTGTTTTGAATTTTCAAACGTGTGTGTGTGTCTGAAATTTGTATCTGTGAATTTTCAGGAGGATTCTACTAGAGAGCTTGACAGAACACCTTGGGGTTTGATGGCAGAGAAAAAAAGATGCAATTTTGTTCTTTTGCTCACATATTCGTGGAATACATTTTTTGTTCCAAAGCAGAAATGCTGTTCTGAACCAAATGGAAGAATCCAAAAAGGTTCTAACAAAAACATAGATTGAATTACTGTGTAGTCAATCTCAAAAGCAGAAATGGTGGGCTTGGTGGCACACAAGATTTTAGGCTCCAGTTTTTCAAAATGATAATGCATGATTAAGATGGAGATTAAGACTTGATTACATCATCATCATGAGTAGATGTTCTCTCAGGATATTCCAGGATTGTCTTCTCATTTTGTCATATAAAATAAGGGATCTTTGTCACATTAAAAAGGGGGTCTTTTATCAATTGTTGCCAGCTCAGATTCTATCAAGATATTAATGAATAGGCAAAATTTGGATTTGTAGTGTTTCCTGGAATCTACTCCTTGAGACTATATGTTTGGGAGCTATTGGTTTTTATTTTTCTATATGATTGATTGATTGATTGATTTGATTTTTTTTTAATGCTGCCCTTTTCCTTAGACTCAGGGTGGCTTATAACATGTTAGCAATAGCACTTTTTAACAGAGCCAGCATATTGCCCCCACAATCCGGGTCCTCATTTTACCCACCTCGGAAGGATGGAAGGCTGAGTCAACCTTGAGCCGATGGTGAGATTTGAACTGCTGACCTACAGATCTACAGTCCGCTTCAGTGGCCTGCGGTACAGCACTCTACCTGCTGCGCCACCCCGGCTGTTACTTGTTCTGGTTTTCAGAATCCACCTTTTCATTTAATATAAGAAAAACAAAGATATTCAGTAAGGAACTGGGAATTGAATCCTTCATCCTGTTGTGTTTCTGTTGTGGCCTGTCTACATCCTATGCAGCTGGTCACGCATCCTGAAGATCAAGAGGCTATTGTGGTGCAGTACCATCAGTCCATGCACCTGACATTCAAGTCCAATAGCAATGAGGTCAGAGAGGATTTGGTGTCAGAAGCTGAAAGCCAACCAGGGCCTTCTGCACCTCCCAGGTGTACATGAGTGACTCAGGAAAAGAGGAGGAGCCTCTTGTTGATGCTAAGGCATGCAGGGATGTTAGAAGGCAGGAGTGGCTATGCAAGAAGAGGCCTCTTCTTGAATAGAGCTGCAGGCTAATTGACTATTTAAGACTTAGCCACATCATGATTCAATGTGGAGGTCAACCTCGTTCCGTTTCAGATTTCTTGTTCGTCTCTCTCTCTCTTTTTCTCTGACATTCTTGTTCAGCTTGTGATTTAAAAATTGGCTTTCTGGCTTCTGCTAATGACCTCCATGCTTTCTGCCAATCTTTCATAAGTTTCAGGGAAGGATATCTGCTTGGAATCTGGCTTGTTTTTTAAGACATTAATTAGCAGCTGGCTAATTAAAGACTTACTATTTCCTAAACTTTTTAAAAGATACAATTGCTAAGAAAATATTAGGAGTAAATGATAAGTATTTAAATTAATTTGTGTGTGAATATTTCTTGGTGGGCTCGCCACTAGGACAGAACAGCTCTAACACGTAACCATTCAATACCTGGAGACAGTATATCACCCATGAATGCTGCACTCCAACAGTTCCTTCTGCACTTCTTATATTTCTTAATCTTGTTAACTCCAAATCACTGAGAATGAAATCCAGAAAAAAGTTTTACTACTAATCACTCCAGTTCGGTAGATCAATAGAACTTTTAAACTCTATTGATCATTCCTAGCCCACACTACACTCAGTACAAAATGGAAGAATTTCTCATTCATTTAAGAAACAAGTATTTGTATTTATTTATTTTTTTGCATGTGTCCTTTGGTCATAGGCGCCTATCCCAGAATGTAACACAAGCTCTTCTTCCAGATTGGGAAGAACCCAGGTACAAAAGATACAACCTTCTATATATTCAACTGTTTCAATAGGAAATGATAGGACAGATCTCTCTTTACAGTTGCTGCCAATCAGAATGTGTAAGACTGAGAAAAATAATTTGATATGTGCTGCCTATATTCACATTTTCCCCAAAAACTCAGTGTCATTATTATCTTCATCCATAGTTGTAGGCTCAATAATTTAATTTGGGTTTAGGTTGCCAGTTAGGGGCTATATTGCCAGGCCTCTGCACTTGGCTGGGTGAAAGAATGGGTAAATTTGAGAGATAAAAGACTGCTCCGAGTCTTCAAAAAGGGGCAGCATACAAGTCTAATAAATTATTGTTATTAATTATTAATTAACTCTGGAGGGACATAATCTCCAACTAGGATGGCATGTTTTTCTGTGGTATGGGAAAAATAAAATATAAGGATGTTTTCAAAGACACCTTGTTAGAAATGCACTATTATTAGTATGGGGGGAAATGAAAGAAAGACACTACATGAAAATGCCAGTCTGGGTCTCCATAATGGAGGCACTGATGCATCCAAATGTGATTAACATTGGGGGGGGGGGGAATTGCAAGGTATAAGAACATTTTGAATGATAAAGGTGAGCTTAAATCTAAACAAGAACTAATCAAGGGATTAATTTAGCATGGTGGCCACACATGCAAATACAATCAAGATATGAGAAAGATGCAAGAATGTATGGTTTCTATAAAGAACCAACAGAACTAGATCAGATATTACTAGGGACAGACAAAAAATAATTTTAAAAATGTAGAGCTACTTATTGACAATGAAGGGTTGCAAAAAAATTTGCTACCACGCTGTGGGTGTGGCTTGTTTTGTGGGTGTGGGTTGGTGGCCATGTGACCAGGTGGGAGTGGCTTGACAATCATGTGCCCATGGGTGGCTTAAAAGTTATGTAACTGGCTTAAAAGTGGCCAACTTGATGTCACTCACATCAAGGGTTTGAGTTAGGGTGCCTGGCCTCTCCTCGCCGCAAAGAGATACAATTTCCCTATCTATTTACTATTACTGAACATCCAAAATATACTATTTAATTCTATGTATATATGCCATACACAGCCACACAAAAATATACATTATCTACTATATAAACTGCATGTGTATACACACACACACACACATGCACAGCTCTTCTAAAATTATTACACATTCAACCTAATTTACTACAATAGGAAAAACATACCCAGAGTCCAGAAAGGAAAAAATTAAAACATTTTCTACCGGTTCTGCATACCTGACCAATTTTTTTTTTACCAGTTCTGCATAACTGACCGTATCCGTAGGAGCCCATCACTGCTTATTGAGTATTAAAATTGAAGAAGAGTAAGTGAAAAAACAATGATAAGATGGGCTAAAAAATTTGGTTACTCAATATTAGATCAATAGCAGAAATTGTGGGATAAAAAATGTAAACTAATAATGTCAACGGCCTATATGGTAAATTTATACAAAATGTTTTATAGGTGGCATTTACCACCAGCGAGGTTAACAAAGATGTTTTTAAACTTATCAGCTAAATGTTGGAAGTGTAATCAGACACCATATTATCATTTTATCATATGTGGTGGACATGTCCAAAGATAAAAATATATTGGACTAAAATACATAGTTGGTTAGAAAAATGATAAAGCAAACATAGATTTGAAACCAGAAAATTTGCTGGCAGGGATATTATCAGAACAGTATAATAAAGAGAATACATACTTAATTCTGCATTAGTAACGGCAGCAAGAATAGTGTTTGCACAACAATGGAAAAATGATGAGGTCAAGACAGATGAAAGTGTAATAAAAATATTAAAATGTGTTGAGATAGATAGATTGACACTTAAAAGAAAGAAAAGGAAGAAACAGAATATGTTTTAACATGGGATTTATTTTACCAATGTTAACTAACAGAAACAGAGGTTAGAATCTAAAAGAATTTTAAAAGATAATAAAAATTTGTATTGTAAATATTGCAAGATCGACAAACTAACTTATTATTTTAATACTGATATGTTGATTAAGATTACTAGTATGATTATGGTTATTGTTGTATCACTACTTAAAATTAATTGTGTCCAGACAACAGTGTTCAGATAGACATGTTTTTTATGTTTTTAAAGAAAAAATGTACCAATAAGGTGTAATTGTTTTTCTGGAATGGACTACTAAAAAAAAATTCAATATTTCAGATTTTTAAAGATTGACCTATGGTAGCAATGCCTAGGCTGGAACAATGTACCTGAAAGAAACTATCACCTGCTTCTACGTGTTCTGTCCCAAATACCATCTTAGTACATCAATTTCTTTCTTTCAATAAGTATGACATGCATGTAGGCAACTGTAAATTAATCAAGACACTTCTCTCGCCGCTTGGGAAGAAATAGCAAAATTGATACTGCTGTTTCTATTCTGGGTGCTGCAATTCTTGGGAGCCAGAAACCATAGAAATGCTCTTGTGGATTGTATTATTGCATCCCTTTTCATTTGACAAATAGCCTCATTGCTGGGCAAAACAGAAGCTTTGTAAGCCAGTGGCCTCATTCATCCAAAGAATATCTTTCTTCATTAACAATTGTCAAGATCCCTCTCACAAAAAAGTGGGTAAATAGAACACAAAAGACTAATTAAAAAGGCTATGTCAGACCAAAGCCATCATTTGGAGTTAGAAACTTTGGCCTGACACAGTAGAATAGTATTATGGTAACTGGGAGGGGTAGTAGCACGAGAGGGAAAGTTACTAGCCACAACAAATTCCTTTCTTAGAGTCCAAGGTCATCCTTTGTTCTGCACCAGCGGATGTAAGGAGGTGGTCGGTGAAATCCCTGCATTCGGACTGATCCTCATGATGAACTTGTGGGTGTGGTGATGGGAGATGAACCTTAACCTGGGTGGGGTACTGGAAGGAAGTTAGTATCAGGATGGCAATAGTGTGACCAACATGGCTCTGATAATAAATTGAACCTCGGATGAGAAAATTGGACTGGAATCTGATTTATTTCTCAGATGCTATTTGGAGCACTGACAGGCTAAATATTAGAAGTCAACTATCTCTAAATATTATAATATTTTATACGATGTTATTTATTTATTTATTTATTTATTTATTTTATTTTATTTTATTTTTATGCCGCCTTTCTCCTTAGACTCAGGGCGGCTTACAACATGTTAGCAATAGCACTTTTTTAACAGAGCTAGGCTATTGCCCCCACAATCTGGGTCCTCATTTTACCCACCTCAGAAGGATGGAAGGCTGAGTCAACCTTGAGCCGGTGATGAGATTTGAACCGCTGACCTTCAGATCTACAAGTCAGCTTCAGTGGCCTGCAGTACAGTACTCTATCTGCTGCGCCACCCCGGCAAATTTTGAATAATAGTTGGAATTTCCTAAATAGACTGCATTGATAAACCAGGTGTTTAATCTGACCCAAAGTTTTTCTTCGTTTTTCTGGTCTATGAACCAAAAATATCAGATTGGATCTGGAAACTTTTGCATTCAGGGCATTACTAAGCTGTAGCTCTCCAATCCCCAAAATATTTGCATGTCACAAACTAAGCTTTAATCTTACATGCCCTCTTTTCCTTCGAGAGGAAAGGACTAACCTCATATCCAGCTCCCAGGTTGCCAGAAGCTTTGATCCAGCTAGTCTCTATAAAAAGAACACAGGTGCAGAAAGTGCTTGGCAAATTGCTTTGTTTATGGGCCATTTAGCTGTGGCAAGGAAATGAGAAAATTTCCCCAAAGTTTTATCAGAGCAAGAAAGGCCTTCTGGCTAGGGAGAACTCTAGTGGAAAAATAGACTACTGAAAGCCTTTGTAAATGGTTCCAGGTTGGCAAAACCCTCTGGATGAAATCAAAAACAGACAGGAGCCACACAATATCCTCCACATTGGGCTTTAAAAACAAACAAACCCTAATCGTTCTGCACATGAGGACAAGTTTGAAAAAAGCTGCTTCTAAAATGTGGCCCTTATTTTTACAGCCAAAGTTAAATGTATGCTTTTGTTAAGACTCAGCGCTGCCTTTTGGGGACTTTGTTTTAGAAGCAACGGATGAAACAGCTTGCCCAGAAATTTATAGATTCTTTTGCAGAGCTTCTTAACCCATAACGGAGTTAAGTCAGCCACAGTTTGGTTTGAAGCCAACTTGACTTTATGTGCTAACTTTAATTCTAATATTTCAATTTAGAATCCTGGATCAAATGCACCTCTAACATATGGCAATTGCCTTTTCTGAAATAATTCTTGAAACTTTGTGCTGCAGCTGTTTCTGCCCTCCCCCCACCCTTTTAAAAGTTGTTAGCTCTTCTTAGTCATAACTATTTCTTTAAATATCTATTATTATCTAGCAAACAGTATATATCAGACCTGGAAGGATTTCCACCTCCACAAATGTTTTGTATTAACTGAATAGCAACATTTTCAAAAAAATAAATCTGATAAATGCTTGCAAATATGAAACTTTCTGCAGATCTTTTTTAATATGAAAAGCATTTTCCCCTACTGGCATTGCCCATGCCATTTGGGAGAGAGATTAATGGCTGGAGAATGCCAAAAATATAATCTATGATTATCATTGTCCTACAGTGGATGGCCACTGCATTATTATGATTACCATTATTCAGGGAAAACAGAATGAGAAGTTTAGTCTAACATACTTCCGTATCTAAGATCTACCTATTCTTTCCACTGTCTTCAAAAAGGGCAATCCAACTCTAAGCTCCGGTTAATGGAAATCATTTTTGCTAACAAATTAGGAGAAGGGAATCTGTTCTCTCTGATCTTACTCATTTTAAAGCAGCTAGTCATAATAAAAAGCAGTAAAGGAGAAAAGCACATAGCAAGGCAGTTTGGTTTATTTTTACATTATAAAAGGGCAATTAAAGCAAATCAGGAAAATATTCTTATCGACTGTTCAAAGTTAAGACAGACCTTTAAAAAGCTACTTATCAGGATGAGACAGATTTCTACAAAGCTTGGGATAAATGGTACCTCTGGTTAAAAAAAAGGAATTATCTAAAAATTATTCATCAAGAAAAATATCCAACAAAAACAACTTGAAAAAATAGCAATTTACATCACAAATCATAACATCAAATTGAAACAACAAACTGTAAACATCGATCGACACGAACTCCAACTTTACAAAGAAAATAAACCCCTAAATGAATTATATATATTGGCACTAAAAACTACTTTCAAAACATATCGATAAAGCCTTAGGGTAAAACACACCAACTACGAGCTCAAACTACAGGCCGCAAATCATGAAAGACCCAGCTCTAACGCTGGTTTTCGCTTCTCTATCCCCCCCTTCTTTTCCCTATCCCCCTTCCTTCTATATCTACTTCCCTCCCTTCACAACCGCCTTCTCCCACTCCCCAATTACTACATAAGTAGAGTGTAAAAAATGTACAATATGCATATCTCTTTTGTCTTTCTGTATTTGGTTTTTATTGTATATATTTAATAAATTTATTTTCAAAACAAAAAGCTACTTATCATCCACTTTTGATGTTCCAACATTGCGTGCGCACACATACTCTCTCCTTTTAATGATTACATAATTATTTAGTGACACAAAAATTGATAAAATTAGATGATGTTCCACTTTATGACCATCACAACTTACAACCGTTAATTGCCAGACTCAATTATGATCATAATTCAAAAGAGTAACTACATAATACATGTCGCTTTCTATTTAAATGCCATGATTTTTTTATCTCAATCTTCACCTAGGTCCTAGGGAGACAATCCAAGGGTCAATAAGGGAAAATAATTTGATAGGATTAGCTCTGTAGGAGTACTCTATAGGAGTAGCTCTATTATATTATTTAAAGATGTCCCGAAAGAGCCAATAGCTTCATACAATAACACATTCTTTTGCATTTTGCACTCCAAAGTATGCAATTGGTACTTTCCATCACTCTCTCATTTTTACTTCATTGTTGCTTAGACTTTTCCTGGAAACTGCTTTTTGAGCAACAATAGTTCAGTACTCCATGCCACAGGCTTTTAAAAATGGATTCAGGAGCCTAGACTGAATCATTTAAATTGGCCGGCCAGTCGCCTTCTTGTTCTCAACCCACACACAATTTCCTACAGCCTTTATGGCATTAAATAGAATATAGTTGTGTTATTAACTCAGTAGTGACAGTGGAGTAGAGTTGGCCAGGGTTGTGTTAGTAATAGGCTTAATGAAGAACAAAGAGTTTCTAGTGGCATCGCAAGCATTTAAAGAAAAGACATTTAGTGGCGGTGGGAGAGAAATTATAAACCCCAGTAACCCTGCTTTATATGCTGTATATTTTTGTAAATAGTCGACTCTAATGCTCTAACCACTTAAATAATGGTGGGTAGGGATCTTGCTGTAATAAAACCAGAAAAAGGGTGAATAGCGGGATAGGCTGGGTATTCTAGCTAGCAACCAACTACTCCTCCATAGTCATTAAAGAGAGGACATTAACGAGTATTGTTGAATTTCAGCAATACAAACTATTCACCCGTGTCCTGACTTAATTGCCTTCTTAGTCCCCAACCAGAGTAGCAATCTCACTTTCTGCACAGCAAATGGCAATTTCTGTATAGCGGCTTAATTATTATGCTTTCCCATTCAACATGAAAGCAGTGCTACTATGCACAGCGCATTCAGAAATCTCGCTATGTCTTTGGTCAGCTGGACTTCTAGATAGCCTGCTCTTAAAAACTCTAAAGAGAACGAGACACATTGTACTAATAAAAAGTTATAGCGGAGAAAAGAAATTGTGTTCAGCACTTGACAGGAAGAGGGGCTAAAAGCATATTTCTCAGTTCCCCATTTCCATTTCATTTGTGCAAGACTAATTTTATATTCACCTTGCAGCACTGATGCTAGAGAATGATTGCTTGGGGAAATTATCTTTTGAGTTGATAGGAAATGAGTGCTGATAATCAGATATCGATAATCTTTGCATTTCTTCATGGATAATGGCTTTCTCAATTAAAGAAAAAAGAACAAACAAGGGGCACAATGTGCGCTCTCTCCCTCTCTCTCTTTCTTTCTTTCTCTCTCTCTCTCTCTCTCTTGGTTACTCATTTTATGCTTCTATTATATAGAATAATTTATGATCCACAATGTCTCGGTTCATACATTAAATGTATGCCTTAGTGCAAAGTACAGACCTAGTTTGGTGGTGATTTTACTTTATAGAGCAATCCTATGTTCTTTTAACTAGAAGTGCATTCCATTAAGATCCATAAACACAAGATTGCCAAGAGGGGAAATATTCCAAGGTCAACATTGATGGTTATAGCAGGGATGATGAGATGATTCCCCCAGGCCGTTCCGTTTTATGTATGGTTTGTCTGGGATGTATGACTGTTTTTACATTAAGGGTTTTAAACTGTTTTTAATTATTGGATTTGTACTGTGTATTGTTGTTGTGAGCCGCCCCGAGTCTTCGGAGAGGGGCGGCATACAAATCTAATAAATAATAATAATGATGATGATGCAATCTTACACTCATATAAGTGGGAAAGCTATTGACTAGCCTTGAGTTTCATGTAGGAGACTATTTAAGGCTTCCCTGAAGAAGGTCTGTCCAGCCATTGCAGATACATTCATTGGGAGCCTACCATTTCTGCATAATTAGATCTACTGTCAAACTGTTCTTATTTGGAACTTCAGATTCCAACAATGACAACTAGCATAGCCAATGCAAAAAATTAGAATAGTTTGAATGTTCAAATTTGTTCTGGGCTGGGAGTAGTGAATACGATAGCATTGGAGAATGAAGTTGTTTTGTCAATTATTTACAGTTCAATTTATCTCTCTAAAATTATAATCCAAAAGGATCACCAAAAGCAATGCTATTGCATTCTTATTTCAGCTAACTCCCTTAAGATATTATCTTTTTCTGTTTCTAATCTTGATTATCTTTTTTTTTTCTTTATTCTTTCTATTTGCAAATTCTGATAAATAGCTCATTTAAAAAACAGGCTTATCTGGAATGATCTTCTAATTATTACCTTTTTTAAATGAAACATGAGCTCGTTATCTCAAATGATTAACTAGGTAGTTATGCCTTTCTTAGGTAAGAAAACTATTGATTTAAGCATAATGTTCAAGATGTAATTTATCTATCTATCTATCTATCTATCTATCTATCTATCTATCTATCTATCTATCTATCTATCTATCTAATATCCCCCCCCCAACAGCCTGTTTTGGCCAGCAGAGACACCATGGGCTAGTCCTTTAATATTTCCAGGCCAGCCCCGCAGGCCAGATTTAAGCACCCCAGTATACAGAACAACTACTGTATATAAGGGTTTTAATACATGCTACTATGAGATATTACTTGAAGCCAAGATCATCCAACAAAGGCTATCATACTTTGATCATGCAAGATGACTCATTTGAACAGGCAATCATGCTGGGAGTGTTCAGTGGAAAAAAAGAGAAGGGGGCACCCTAGTAGCTGTTGGCTGGACACTTTAAAGGATGGCAATGAGAATGACCATGATTGTTATGCTCCCATCGGAGTCTGAATCTGAAGATGAGCTGGAACAAGAGTCAAGAGAGACTGGGAGGGTGACTCTGCTGGCCTTGAAGGAAAATGGGGAAGAGTTAGGACTGGGGAAACTGCACTTTTCAGCATTAGAAAGGCTTGCAGATGGGGAGGAGCAGGAGAGACAGAGGCAAAGAGCAAGGACCATTCCCACCTGATCCTAGAGCACAGAGAAAAGGCAAAACCAATACAGACTGAGCCAGCTATGAGGAAGGAGAGAGCCCGTTCCTTTCACAAGACACATGAAGGAGCTGCTGGTGGGAGAGGCATTTGTTGGGGGGGAAATGTTGAATCTGTGGAGCCTTGTGTGCAGTTGCCAATGCCTAGAGATTACTGTGCTTTGTCTTGTGGGGCTTGAACAGTTTCCCTGCTTCGCTGAACATCTTGCACTGGTTATTGTTTAGCTAACCTGACTTACTGGAGTTCTTGTTCTGGTGACTGTTTAGCTAACCTGGCTTGCTGGAGTGCTGGCCCTTGTTACTGTTTGGCTAACCTGGCTTACTGGACTGCTGGCCCTGGTTAGTTTGGCTAAACATGGCTTATTGGACTACTGGTCCTGGTTACTATTTGGCTAACCTGGCTTACTCAACTGCTTGCTCTGGTTACTGTTCGGCTAACCTCGCTTAATGGTTAACTCGCAGCCAGAGGCTGGTGAAGGTGCATGTGAGAGCTTTGCTCCAGGACTTGTAGTAAACATGAGAACATTTGGGGGCAAAGTTGGAGCAATAAAGGAGAGTTAGATTTGTTCTCTGGCTGAGTTGATTTTCATACCATGCCCCAGGTCATCACAATGATGGAGCTGAAGGAGGCAATGCAAGACAGAGGGGCATGGAAAGTGCTGATTCATAGAATGGCGGATATGACTAAATGGCTAGTGACGATGCTGCCACTATGAGATTTTTCTTGATGCAGTTACCACATTGCATTTTTTTGCAATAAAATATTAAATAGAGATGAATAGTTTTGATGTTCCACAAGCAATTAAGCATGGGAAAACAAAGTAACTGAATTTAAAGATGCCTGGGATAAACATATATCCATCCTAAGATAAAATACAGAAAATAGTATAAGGGCAGACTAGATGGATCATGAGGTCTTTTTCTGCCGTCAATCTTCTATGTTTCTATGTAAAGTGAAGGAAGGTTCATATATGACTCTTTCCCATCTCTACTGTTAATTAAGATTGGCCCTCGTAAAATATCACCTCTATCACTTGTATTGTGCCAGCACTCTTTTAGCACTCAGAGTACGTTCCAAACTTTCCCTTCTATTTCTATACAATGTTTCCTTCCATTGGATCCTACCCAAAGCAACATTATCCTGTTATAGTAGTTTCTACAACAGCTTCTTTGAAAGGAAAGCAAGAAGACAAAGCAGAAAAACAGACTGATGCTATTCAAGTGCCCTCTCTACCTAGCTTGGGTATGGCATTAGTTTGGACATTTTGGAACCACACTTTGAGCCTTACAATGCCATGAACAAGTAAAAAAATGCCTGAACTTAGAATTATCTTAAGGCACCAAAATGAGCTTCCATTTTGATTCCTCAAAGAAAGAAGAGAACAAGAAAGGGGAGTGTAGAAGGGTGAGAAGCAGAGAGGTTTTGTGACAGGCTTCCCTGACTATAAATAGCTAAAATAAGGCTGATACGGCAGTTGAATAATCTGAGTTTCGTAGTTAGTTATTTGATGGAAGTTGATGGTATCTGGAGAAGCTCTCAATTAAGAAGCAACCTAACAGGACCGACACAGACTTCAGAGGACAATCAGAACCGCAGAAAAAACAATTGCTGCCAACCTGCCTTCCATTGAGGACCTGCATACTGCATGAGTCAAAAAGAGGGCGGGGAAAATATTTACTGACCCCTCGCATCCTGGACACAAACTGTTTCAACTCCTACCCTCAAAACGTCGCTACAGAGCACTGCACACCAAGACAACTAGACACAAGAACAGTTTTTTCCTGAACGCCATCACTCTACTAAACAAATAATTCCCTCAACACTGTCAGACTTTCTACTAAATCTGCACTTCTATTCTACTAGTTTTTCTCATCATTCCTATCATCCTTTTCCTCCCACTTAGGACTGTATGACTGTAACTTGTTGCTTGTATCCTAAGATTTTTATTAATATTGATTGTTTCTTATTTGACCCCTATGACAATCATTAAGTGTTTACCACATGTTGTGATTCAGCCTGAGGCTCCTCAGGGACCGGCTGCGTCTCTGCTGGATCCATGCCCGGAGGAGGAGGACAGTGAACAGGAGGGGGAGCAACAGGCAGACGGGGGAGAGGAAAGTCAGGAAGAGAATGAGGGAGAGCAGCCTGAGAGCCCCAGGGGGGGGGCTCTCCCCAGCCAGTAGCCTGGACTCATTGGATGAGGAAGCACAGGCTATAATTGACATGAGACAGCGGCGTGCAGCTCAGAGACGGGACCAATTAGAAAGGTATTGGCATCACTGAATTGGCAACAGCTGGGTTTGGGTGTGGTTCTCCTCAGCAGGGTTTACAAGGCAGGCCAGCCCTTGAAGCCATGTGGAGCGTTATCAACTGGAAGTTCTGTGACCCTGCTTTGCTTCTCAGCGTCTCTGATCTTGGCTTGTGGCCTAGAAGTCTGGAAGACTTGGGGGAGGCGTATGTTTGTTATCTCCAGTGTTGTTTTTGCCAGCAAGAATCCTGTTTTACTTCATGGCCTTCGTGAAACATCTTTGACGTTCCAGCGTGTTCCTGTTTGTAAGGACATTTTCTGTTACCTGTGTTTGCTTTGACTTATATAAACTGCCTTTGCTTTTTACCAGTGTGTCTGGCTTCTCTTTTTGGGTTGGTGTTTGCTTCTGGAGAGACCCAGACAGAACACCACATGATTCTTGACAAACGTATCTTTTTCTTTTATGTACGCTGAGAGCATATGCACCAAGACAAATTCCTTGTGTGTCCAATCACACTTGGCCAATAACATTATATTCTATTCTATTCTATTAAAATGAATAATTAAATAGAAAAAAAATATCTTAGAAGTCTTATGTTGCGTAACAATACACAGCTAAATTAAATGGGGTTAAGGCACAAAAATACAGAGCTAATCAGTAAAATGGAATAAATATAAAAGCCTTTTAAAAAATATATATTTTGTTGAATATATTAGTTACATGTCCACCGATATACTTTCCCCCCACATACTGTAGTCATGATGAAATTTAACATAAAAGGGGAATCATTCTTTGGAGAAAGAGGGCTACCTTACCTTATTTTATAAATTAACATTCAGCATATATTTGAATGTTTCAGCATTCAGCATATATTTGAATGACCAACTGCTTTGGTTGCGCTAACGGATGATATCTGGCGGGCCCAGGATAGGGGTCAATCCTCTATCTTGGTGCTTCTTGATCTCTCAGTGGCTTTCGATACCATGTATCCTTTTGCGCTGGCTGGAGGGGATATGAATGGGAGGCACTGTTTTATAGTGGTTCACCTCCTACCTCTCCAGTGGGTCACAGTCAGTGTTAGCAGAGGTCAGAGGTCGACTCCCTTGTGGGGTTCCTCAGGGGTTGGTCCTTCCCCCACTGCTGTTTAATATCTACATGAAACCGCTGGGTGAGATCATCCAAGGGCACGGGGTGAGTCATCATCAGTATGCTGATGGTACTCAGCTACACCTTTCCACCCCGTGTCCACTCCATGTCCACCCTGTGTCCATTCAGTGGAAGTAATGTGCCAGTGTCTGAGGCTGTTAGGGTTTGGATGGGCATGAACAAACTGAGATTCAACCCCAACAAGATGGAGTGGCTGTGGGTTTTGCCTCCCAAGGACAATTCCATCTGTCTGTCCTTTACCTTGGGGAGGGGGACTTCTGACACCCTCAGAGAGGGTTCACAACTTGGGCATTCTCCTTGATCCACAGCTGACATTAGAGCACTGTGGCAAGGAGGGCGTTCGCCCAAGTTCGCCTGGTGCACAAGTTGTGGCCCTATCTGGACAGGGAGTCACTGCTCACGGTCACTCATGCCCTTATCACCTTGAGGTTCGACTATTGCAATGCTCCCTACATTAAGCTACCTTTGAAAAGTGTTTGGAAACTACAGGTCATGCAGAATGCAGCTATGGTCATGGGCCTTCCCAGTTATGCCCATGTTTCTTCAACACTCCACAGGCTGCATTGGCTGCCAATCAGCTTCTAAACACAATTCAAAGTGTTGGTTATGACCTATGAATCCCTACATGGCATTGGACCAGATTACTTATGTCTTATGGGACTGCCTTCTGCCACATGAACCCCAGCGACCGGTCAGGTCCCACAGAATCAGCCTTCTCCAGGTCCCGTCAACTAGACAATGTCACTTGGCAGGGCCCAGGTGAAGAGCCTTGTCTGTGAGGGGGGTCAGCCCTCTGGAATCAGCTACCCCCAGAGATTCGCACTGCCTCCACCTTCCTTGCCTTCCATAAGAATTTGAAGATACACTTGTGTCGACAGGCCTAGGGATACTAATCATCAGCCCCTGCCTATGGATGAATGTATGTTGAATGGAAAGTATGCTGGCAGATTAGAAATGACTGTTTTAAAATTAAATTGGGGGTTTAGACTGTTTTTAGTTAATAATTTAATAATTATTAAATTATTAATTTTTTAGTTAATTTAATTTAATAATAATAATAATAATAATAATAATAATAATAATAATTTATTAGATTTGTATGCCGTCCTTCTCCGAAGACGAAGTTATTATTGGATTTCAGCATTGTATTGCTTTTTACATGCCATAAGCTGCCCCAAGTCCTTGGAGAGGGGTGGGATACAAATCCAATAAAGAAATAAAAATAAATAAATATATTTACTGTGAATTGATGATAATTAAAATGTTGTAAACTGGCATTAATCATATACATTTAAGATTGTGTTGCTATCTTATGAATGAATCATTTTCATTTTTCCTTCATTTTTACTTAAACCAAAAAGCTTTCCAGGTTTTGATGAAAGTTTCAGGACAGGCTTACATTGATTATAAACCTTCTGCAACTTTCTGATAAGGATGCCTGGAGGCAATTAAAAACAATATCAGCTCCTGAATTTTTGCTGAGATAATCGTTTAAATATTTTTTGAAACTTTCAGCTAACCTAAATATCTAAGAATCCAGAACCAGAGTTGCAGATACATTGATACAGAAATGAGTTTAAAGGTTTATACTTCAAAATCTGTTTGAAAAAGGTAGTTCAGAAAATGTGGGAGAATTTTTTTTAAAGCAGCAGAGACTCATGAAGAAACCTAGGTATAGTTATAAATATTTATTCATGGGGGTTTTAATTCTCAGGCTAGGAAAATTAGAAATGGTGATGCACAGCTATAGCCAATGGTCTTGCAGACAATTGAAGTAAATG
This sequence comes from Erythrolamprus reginae, assembly GCF_031021105.1. Classification (NCBI taxonomy): domain Eukaryota; kingdom Metazoa; phylum Chordata; class Lepidosauria; order Squamata; family Dipsadidae; genus Erythrolamprus; species Erythrolamprus reginae. The sequence goes on along the minus strand of NC_091952.1, from coordinate 185,488,432 downwards.
GATTTAAAATTTGAATTCTCAGTCCTGCTAGAAAGGTTTGTGCTAAATAATTGTGAGTTATGTTTTGAGCAATGAATAGCAGAAGTTGTTAGGCCAACATACCCCTTCTACACAAACAATGAATATAATAGAAATTGTAACTAATTCTATAGAATGCTAAAATGTAACATTTTTCTAAATGTTGAAAATCTCTATGTGACTCTGATTTTCTTTACAATAAAGAAGTAATTTGCCTTCTTCCAGGATTTTTTTTAATTATTATTATTTTATATCGACAAACATACAAACAACATTAAACATTAAAACTTATTTATATACATAATGACTAATATCTTACAATTCTGTTTTAAGTACCTTATGTTCCCTTAATACTAATTCCCTTTCTTTTTTTTCTATCCAGTTATATAGTTTCTCCCACACTCTATAGTAGTTCTTATTTTGTTTGTTCTGTATTTCATATGTTAATTTACTTAATTTAGCACAGTCTAACATTTTCTTAATCATCATCTCTTCGTTTGGTATCTTTTCCTGTTTCCAAGTTTGTGCGAATGCCAATCTTGCTGAATTTAATATTTGTGTTATTAGGTAATAGTCTTCTTTGCTGTGTTGGCCTCTAATTATTCCTAATAAATATATTTCAGGTTTTGTTTCTAGTTTGTATTCCAGGATTTTTTTTTAATTCCCCAAATAGTCCAAAACCTTGGAATTTCCTGATATCCCTGGGAAATCCTGCTTTCCTCGCTCAGGTTTGAATCTGCACTTGAGTTTCTTTTTCAATATCAACCAATTCAACTAAGTGCTTACAAAAAGAAGTTTTGCAAACTACTTACCATAAAGTCAATCTGGATTTCAGAGGTAGTATTCAGCAGGTTCTGATCAGTTCTGGAGAACCTGTAACAGAAATTTTGAACAGTTAGGAAAACCAGTAAATACCACCTCTGATTTTTCAGTAACCTTCCCCTGTGGGAATGGAGTGGGTGGCAATGGAGATATTATACCCTGTCACGCCCACTAAGCCACAAGACTATGTGATGCCCAAGCCACGCCCACAGAACTGGTAGTAAAAAAAATTGAATCCCACCACTGATGGATTTCATGTGGTCTAATTTTAAACCAAAAATACTTTACTGCTGTTAAAATTACTTTTATATAAAACCTTCATTTTAAATAGCTCTAATTATACCATGCAGAGAGAAGCTTTTAGCCAATGAATGTTTCTAAACAGGGGAGGGTTTTAATATGCATCTCTTTCTAAACAGAAATATTGTAAGGAAGCTTCAATTTGTTGCTTTATAAAACCTCAACGTCCAAAGTTCCCCGTTTTTTTCTCTCTGAGATACTGAGTACCTAATCATCCATTATTCTCTACAGTACATTTTAATAGCCACTGTAAAGTCTTTTAACTGGATGCATAATGAGAAAATCCCTTCCAAAGCTACTTTGTTAGCATTTAATAAGAATGCCCAGTTCAAGACTGGCTAAATTTAAGAAGCAGGTTCTGATTGAAATTAGCAACCCTTAAATAACCTTAAGATAAACAGAAATAAGCCTTTCACAGAAGCTAACCTGGAAGAAGAAATTTATGAAGCACAAATACAAGTTTTTGCTTCAATTTAAATAGCTAACATGCAAATTATATCTGCTGCAAACTAAATAATATAAACTCTGCAATTAATAATCAATACCCAATAAAATAATAATGATGATGATGATGATGACGACGATGATGATGATATACACAACACAATCTGAATGGTTTCAAATGAGCCTTCTGTCAGCCTCTGCATTGCTCTTCATGTCTTGTCTGCATCGGCTTCCATCAGAAGCAGGGGGGGAGGGCATTGAGATTTGGGAGGGGAAGCTATGCTGGAGGAGCCTGAATAAAGTTTGATATGTATAAGGAAAGGCAGGGGGATACAGACAGCACACCATTGTCTGCCTGGCGCAGATGCGCGGAGCAGACCTGCTTATCACCAGCCCAAAGTTAACGACCTCTACATTCCAGATGTATGACACACAATGGAAGATGCACCCACCTGACACTTATGGACACAACAGACTGGGAGGATTGCCAAGGGGAGTAATTGGGGATTACTTTGTAAGATGCATCCTGTGCGCCTTTTTCTTCAGACTTTCCTTTGCTTTCATTGCCTTCACTTCCGATATAGTTTAGTTTAGTTTAATCAGATTTGTATGCCGCCCCTCTCCGCAGACTCGGGGCGGCTCACAGCAACAGCAATACAAGACAAATCCAATATTAAATTAATTTTAAGAACACCACAAGTTAAAAACCAATCATACACACTAGCATACCATACATAAATTTTTTAAGCCTAGGGGGAAGGAACATGTCAATTCCCCCATGCCTGACGACAGAGGTGGGTTTTAAGGAGCTTACGAAAGGCTAGGAGGGTGGGGGCAACTCTGATATCTGGGGGGAGTTGATTCCAAAGGGTCGGGGCCGCCACAGAGAAGGCTCTTCCCCTGGGTCCCGCCAAACGATATTGTTTAGTTGACGGGACCCGGAGAAGGCCAACTCTGTGGGACCTAACTGGTCGCTGGGATTCGTGCGGCAGAAGGCGGTCCCGGAGATATTCTGGTCCGGTGCCATGAGTACCTAATCATCCATTAGTAAAAGTGCTCTTTGAAGTTCAAAATGGACTCTGAGTTTTACTCTCCTAAATTCTGAATGAAGCAGACCTTGACACCTTCCCTGAGACCATCATAATATTAAAAAAACTGGAAGTACTTTTACCATTCTACATTCTCTTACAGTTTTACTCTCCTAAATTCTGAATGAAGCAGACCTTGACACCTTACCTGAGACCATCATAATATTTAAAAAAAACTGGAAGCACTTTTACCATTCTACATTCTCTTACAGGCCATTTTCCAAGGTCTGCATCCACTAGCCGATTTTTATCAGAATGCTTTGGAAACCACTAATGTTTAGGGATTTTTTTTCATAAAGTTTCTTTATACCTTCATAAGCAACAATGTTTCCTTGAGGAATAATTTAATAATTTCCTCTTAGCTATCAACAAGGGCATTTTTGTTATATAAACCCAACTAAATATCAGGATGAAGGGCAATATTACTCTATTAATATCGTGTTAATAAATGTAAGATCTATCCATTGATTTATCTAACATTTTCCTGCTGCCATGTGACCTAATGACTATTTATGTGTCACAATGAGCAGCTCTCCATTTGTCATCCTGAACTTGTTAATAAGCAATTTCGGCAGATGGCCGTGAGCTCCAGTAGAAAACAGAAGAAACTTCTTTCATGTTCTCACTGTCTCCATAGTGTTCTTTTGTAACCTTCTGCTTTGTCTTTTATTTTTCTTCTAAAATAACATTCTGTCCTAATTAGAAAAATGGGCCAAGATCTGGATCATTTCAACTAACCTTTTCTGTTTTTCTCAGTGCACTGACATTTTTTTGGTTCCCCTTCCAAATATGGCCTTGTTTCAATCTATTTTCCTCACAAATGATGGTACATAGCCAAAAAAGTGCCAAAAAGTGAATTATGAACTGTTCCTCATATCTGTATTAAGGTCTGTCCTCCATTGTTGGTGTATGGAGAAAAGTCAGTGAACTCTATCAACATTTTTAGCAGAAAGCATAATAGGTCTATCACCTAGGCTAGAATAACAACTCTATTTGTATAGCTTTGATGGCTTAGAGAACTTCATGATGTACCTAACTGACAGGTAGAAACTTCTTGATTTGAAAATATGTTTTCAGGTTATGTTAGTGGGTATCCAAGCATTCAGTTTGCGCAGAACTTTCCAAAAAACCATTTGATTTGATTTTATGAACACTTTCAATAGCATTCTTCTTTGAATTGGGCAGAAAAAGAGAACTGTGAGGCTATTAATTCTTCTTTCCCAGACTGTAGCTTTTTAAAGTTCCCCTACCCAATTCAGTGGGGATAATAATATTGCCATTGGATTGCCTGGAACAGGCAATGATGCTTTGGGGATTTAAAATCTAATCTGGATATTTGTGAAAACCAGCAAATCATGAACAGGATTCTGTAAAGCTAAAGACCTCTAAATCTATTTAATATCCCTTAAAGTTTAAACAAATACTGTAGCAAAGTAACCATTCCTAAATTAAAAATAAGCAATGATTGATTAATTATCCATTATTTTATTATTCAATAAATACGAACCATAAAGCCCCACTGGCCTTGCACAACATTTTACAAAGATTTGTAAAACAAAAGTCTGGAGAAAACAAAGGGAAATAATTAGAGGAAAAGTGTTGTTCTTAATTCATGTAACTACTTTGTTTCTACAGTATTCTCTATGGTCATTATAGAAATGAATATAAGCTATTTGAGAGGCATTGGCAAGATTAATTTCCATTTTGGATGCACACAGTTGGTTTCTAAATTAGCTAGTCTGCTCAGCAGAAGATCTTGACAGTAACTGTAAAGTATTCAGTAAATATCTCTGCTCCTTGTTAGAATAGGAGACAAAAATAAAATCCTGCAAAGATGCAATTTTCAGAAGCAGAAATTATATAAAACTTCCTACAGAAGATTGCTTAGGTTAATGAAGAGTTTGTATCCAATGTAGTAAAACTAAACAGAGTAATGACCTTATATCTTTTTTTAAAAATTTAGTTTGTCAAACATGTACAAGATAACAGGTATAATCTTGAAACTAATACGACTATATCAAATTATGCAGGCTAATATTAACAGTGCCTTCAGTTTACAGCTATTATTTCTGGGCTGCATAAGTCTCAACAACCACTTGTTAAGAGCAGAATAGAAAAAAAACCCACGACAGCCCAGATTTGTACAGTCAGATATAAGGGGCGTTGGTCTTACCTGATATGCTCTTTCTCGTAGATGTGAAGCTATCATTTATGATGGGTTGACCTCATCTGTCAGCCAATGAGGACTGAGTCTGTTTAATGTTAATTCTGCCTCTGTCTCCATAGCTCGCTTTTGATGAAGATGAAGCACAGACTCAAGGTGGGGTCATTAGAACAGTGTGCACTAGGAAATCTTGAGGAAATGTCTCTCCCCAAGAAATTAGTTTGTTCAACAGAACCCAGAACCAAAGTCAAAGAAAAACAAGACCTTAAGTCAAAATAAATGGGAGGCTCTGGATGATAGCTCCTCATCTACATTAAGGAGTGTATCAGGTAAGACCAACACCCCCTCTCCATAGTAGGTAGAGGTATCATCCATGATGGGACTTGTCAAAGCTAATTGTCCAGCAAGAGGGAAGCTGAAGGTCCTTGGCCGATACTGAGGTAGGACATGCTGAAGGACACTGTGACTGAAGGCTGCCTCAGCAGAAGCAAAAATGTCAATTTTATAATGGACAAATGAGGTTGAGGACACCAAGGTGGCTGCCCTACAGACCTCCTCCAAAGAAGCTTGGGTAGACCAGGTAGGAGAGACTGCCACCCTGCGGGTAGAGTGAGCCATTATCCCTGGAGGACAGGGTGCAGCCTATAAATCATATGGCTTTGCAGTGGTACTGCGGATCCACCAATCCACAGTGGAGGAGGACACTTTTTGGCCCAGGGAAGTCGGATGAAATGAGGAAAAAAAGGACCTCGAACTTCTGCAATGCCTCTGTGCACTTGAGATAATTGTGGAGGGCACTCCTTATATCAAGAGTGTGCCACTTGTGTTCCAGGGATCTGGAAAGATGTGGACAAAAACTAGGCAATATAATCTCTTGGAACCAGTGATGCCATGAATTTATCTTAGGAATAAAGATGGGATCCAGGAAGAGCACCACACAACTAGTATGAAAAATGCAAAGGTCCTTACAAACGGAAAGAGTCACTATCTCTGAGATCCGCCTGGCCAGGGTGATTGCGTGCCATAGGTTTGCATCTAGAGCAGTGATTTTGAACCTTTTTTTGTTCATATGCCAAAAGGGTGTGTGTTGGTGTGCTAGCATGCATGCACATGCCCACACCCCTTTCCTCCCCTATGCATGTGCAATCCCTTCCCTGTATTTCCCCTACACATGTGCACAATCTTCCCCCATCCCCACGCCTGTGCACAGGTTTCACTGAAGTCTGGGATGGTGAAAAAAACAATCAAACGGGCAAAATGAAAGTTCAGAAAACACACTTCAGGTTTGCCCGTTGTGCTGTTTTTTGCACTCTGGAGGGTTCAGGGAAGCTTCCCTGAAGCATCCAGAGAGCGAAACGTCCTTCCCCAAGGCTGAAAATCAGCTAGCCAGCAAATGCATGTGCACTGGGGCTGACATAGGGCAATGTCTCTCGTGGCCTCTGATGTAGCTCTGTCTGCTACCAGTGGCACGCGTGCCATAGGTTTGCCATCATGGGTCTAGGGTAAGAATTTAGTTTTTCAAAGGCAAGGGTTGAAATAAATGGCCTAAATAGCCTCTTCCAACTCTATGATCCTGTAAAATGAAATTTTGAAAGGAAATTTCAAAAACTGTGCTCTCCTGGCCCACTGCATTTTCTGCTTTAAAAGTAGGAAAACATTATTTGAACCTTTTTGCCTCTCTTTGATTAAACAGAACAATGTATATCATTTCAACCTGCTAGATATTTTTATCTGGCTAAATATTCACATGCATAATGATCTGAAAAATTGTTGACACATTCTATCTTTCTAGTTTAAGAATTGTTGACGTGATTCCTAAAACTCGTTATGAAGCATTGTTGCTTTCTGCTCTATGCCTTTATATTATTTTTCAAGGTTGAAATCCTTTTTGAAAGAAAAAGAAAGAAGATGAAGCATTTCCATAGATGCTGAATTCATGCATTAGTTGTTCTGAAATAATAGCAATACTTAAAATTCCAGAAGCTGGATCGTATTATTGAATTCTATTCATTCAATAACGTTCTTTCATTTTTGAGAAAATAGTATTATTTTCAATGATACTAGCAATAAATATATAGAATGTAATGTAAGTACGGAGAGGGACAGCATACAAATCTAATAGATAGATAGATAGATAGATAGATAGATAGATAGATAGATAGATAGATAGATAGATAGATAGATAGATAGATAGATAGATAGATAATGGAATGGAATGGAATGGAATGGAATGGAATGGAATGGAATGGAATAGAATAGAATAGAATAGAATAGAATAGAATTCTTTATTGGCCAAGTGTGATCGGACACACAAGGAATTTGTCTTTGGTATATATGCTCTCAAGAAAAGCATAAGGAGAATAAAATACATTATTCAAGAATAAAAACATACAACACTTAGTGAGAGTCAAGGTTACTAATAAGCTATCAAATCGTACTAGGAAGCAGATAAAAAAAATATGAATTGAAAGTTACAAGCAACATGATTATAGAAATGAGGGAAGAGATAGATACTAGTAAGGAAGAAAAGAATAATGGCAATACAGTCTTAGTAAATAATTTGACAGTGTTGTGGGTATTAGTTGTTAAGCAGAGTGATGGCATTCGGGGAAAAACTCTCCTTATGTCTAGTTGTTTTGGTGTGCAGTGCCCTATAGTGTCGTTTTGAAGGTAGAAGTTGAAACTATTTGTGTCCCGGATGTGGTCTTATAGGCATGTTTAAGAAAGTCGGATGCTTGTATGATTTTGAAAGGTTAAACATAATTCTTAATACAACTATCTCCAATGCTCTTTTTTTCCTCTTCATCTCTATTTACCTGATAATTTTATTCTGGTTATTTTATTGTGAAGTTCCTGTTTGCAACATAAACAATGTTTTAAAATGTATACTATTAGCTAGAACTGAATCCAAGCAATATAAATTGGATTATCATAACTGAATTATATAACCTCGGTGTAATTACTTAGGTACATTAATAGATAAAATGGAGATTTGAAAAACTATCAAAGCTTTCCTGAATCCCAAACAGATTAATTTAGCTAGTCCATATTAAAAAATTGATAAATGCACATTATTTCTTAATGTGTATTATAACAACAACAACAGAGTTGGAAGGGACCTTGGAGGTCTTCTAGTCCAACCCCCTGCTTAGGCAGGAAACTCTACAATACTTCAGACAGATAGTTATCCAATATCTTTTTAAAAAGTGTATCTTTTTATCATTTTGAATTTACATAAAAAGAGTCTCTTTTTTATTTCTACTTCTACTTAGCCACAATATGTTATATTGAAGCACTACTTTAATGCTCTACTATCATCCCAGTGCCAAAGAAACCCTCTACCAGAACAACTAGACACAAGGAGAGTTGCTCCCCAAATGCCATCACTCTGCTTAACAACTAATTCCCACAACACTGTCAAATAATTTGCTAAGACTTTAATGTTCTTCTATACCTTACTAGTATCTATCTCTTCCCACTTATTACTATAATCATGTTGCATGTACATTTCAATTTATATTGTTTTTATTTGTTTCCTAGTACAATTTCATAGCTTATGAGTAACCTTGACTATTACTAAGTGTTGTATCCTTTTATTCTTGATGGATGCATTTTATTCCATTTATGTACACTGAGAGCATATACACCAAAGACAAATTCCTTGTGTCTGTTTTTTAAAAAAAATTATTAAGCAGTTTTAAAAACAAGAAACAAAAAAACCCCAGAAAATATAAAAAAGAATGAAAGAAAGATATATATACAAACCTACAAAATATACATATATACAAAATCCAAACACAAAAACTGATACAACTACCACATTACAACATTACAAACAGAAACCTTAACCCTAACATTGCATATAACATTATATCTTTATCCTTTTCCTAGTCTTGCATATTGTTTTACCTTTATCCTTGTCTCTCTCATTGTTCATTGTAATTAGTCTAACTTACCACTTTATTCACTTATAATTTTAAATTTTTATCTTCATATCTGCTAAGTTTGGTTTTGTTTTCTAACTAATTGTACCATTTCAACCATATTTTGTAAAACTCAGTATCCTCCTTATCTTGAAATTCAAATGTTAGTTGGAACATCTCCACACATTCTAAAATTTTTGTTATTATTGATTGGCTTGGTGGGACTTTGTCTGCTTTCCAAAATTGTGCATATGTTATTCTGGCAGCAGTAATGATGTGTAAAATGAGGTATCTGTTTTATTTTTGCATTCATAATTCCTAATAAAAATAATTCTGGTAATAATTGTATTTTTTCTTGTAATATTTCATTTATCCACAACCTCTAGATATGAGTTTAATTCGTTCCAGAAGGGAGCTTGTATGTCGAACAACTCGTATCTGGAACAAATGGCTTTACACTTTGTTTTTCCCCTCCGAGATAACCAGAAGCAAGGATTCTTGCGCCACCTAGTGGACGCTCGGCTCGTATCCCGAATTTGAGCTCGGGTCTGGAACAGAAATTTCTCTCCCCTCGTGGCTCGTAACTTGGAATACTCGCATGTGGAGCAGTTCGTATCTAGAGGTACTACTGTACCTCTTGGCCTCGAGGCACGACTACCATCCTCGTGTGTTCAATCACACTTGGCCAATAAAGAATTCTATGTTAAAGTGTACAGATTTGCTGAACTGTCTTTTATTTTTACTTGAGCTTTTTGTTGGTGTTTTATAAATGAGACCAAGTTTAATTGGAAGTTATTCTATGCTGTTTGATATTATGGTGTACTTTAGAACAACAGGATATAAAAAATGATACCAAGCAATGCCTCTCAGCAAGGTAGCTGCGTGACCAGGTATTGGCCAGGCATATTTTGAAATATATTAATTTCTGAGAAACTTGAAGTGAGACTGTTTCATAAGACTTACATGAAATATTTCACATTAATACAAAAGCAATCCATCAATTCTAGCAATTTACTCTATTTATTTATTTATTTATTTATTTATTTATTTATTTATGATAATTGGAAAATTGTCTTTCTCTAGGTCTTGAAGCTAAATCAAGCAAGAGTCTAAGCTGTGCTTGAGAAGTTTAGACTATAAATTGAAAACCTTTTATTTATATTATTCATTACTGAGGCTGCAGACTTGTTTCCTCGTGGTTTTATTTATTATATTAGACCATAAGGTGAGAAAAGTTGCCTTTGTTTCCTAACTATTACATTTAAACAAGTGATGAGATTTCCTATACTGTATATCAATTATGTTTGCAAATTGAAATGTTATACATATTTTTTCCCAATTTCTGAAATGTTTAGCAATTTAAATATGTTTTTCTTGCCCACTGAAAGCTACTGTATGATAAAAACAATCTTCTATTCTTTTCATGCAATATTGAGAGAAATGATTATTAATAAAAATAGCAATTTTGGAATTGCACAATTGTGTCTAATACTTAAATTAGATTAAATATAGAAATATCCTTCCAAAATTAACCCGAGCTGTGCTAATACACTCTAAAATCACCCATTATCTGTCATTTTCATGAAATAATAATCTAGCAGCTAGCCAATAGTTTATTCTCTGACTTTGTCGACTTGGTGTCATGAGTTCATCCCAATGCTGAGACAGAGATTATATAGAGAAAAACTATGGGGGAAATAGTGGAAGCAGATTAGTGTCAGTTTAAAGCAACTTTGTGTCAGAGTTTAAAGCAAAGATTCTGAAATATTTTGGCCAACAGGCATGTGTGTGTGTGTGTGTGTGTGTGTGTATGTATGTGTACTATATATATATATATAGCTGTGATTTATCAATAAGTGGGACTTACTAATTTCTCAAAATGTCTTCTACAGCGGATGGCCAGCCATACAATAAAAAAGTAGGAAGAATATTAGGATAAAAGTACCAGTTCATTAATGACCATGGACTCAAAGCCCTTAGACATCTTTAGGAAGGTTAAGATAATGATACATTAGGCTGGTCTTCAACTTTAGATTAAAAGTTGATAAAGCTATTGGGAATATGACTGTGGATTATGTCTCTCAATAAACATGTTCACAATAAATTCTTAATCCAGTTCTACAAATGGATGGAAGTAATCTTGCCATTACAGTTTTGAAAAACATTTCACCCTCTTTTATTCTTAATTAAGATAAGCTTAACAATAGTTTAAACATCATAGGAAATGTATACCAAAGAAAATTCATGGAAAAATAACAGACGTTATCCTGTCCTTCTTGATAGGCTGCTAAATATAATTTATTTTCTATCCAGAGGGAGAAAAATCTGCTCATGGAGGATCTCCCTGAATGGCAATTTATAGATTAGATTTATAGATACTAGTGACACCATCTTTATATGTCATGCTAAAGAAAGGCAGGGGGAGAGAGGATAGATAATACGTTAACAATTTATGCTCTTGAGGAAAGCCCAGTTTTGCCCCATTTCCCCAAGAAAAACAACTATGCACAAACGTCACAAAAGCAAATAATTGAGAGGAAAAATATTACTAGGACCAAAACAACTGTTCTCTATATCATGTTTATTCTTAGCAGTAAAATTTCAGGCCATGAGCCAATCAGTTTTTACTTTGCATTTTAGATAACAGCCATGACAGTGTATCTATTCTGCTCATTATTGATGAATTTGAACTAAGATCCATATACCAGGGGAATAAGCCTGTGTTCAATCTTGTGCTTGAAACAGCATTTTTAATTTTCAGACAGTGATTTTTTCTTGGCTGGTGGACTGAATTATCTGCAATATAAATTTGAAGCATTTTCTAAAACTAACATAATAGTAATTAGTCAATGTGCAACAAAGGATGGTGCCAGGTGATCATCTCAAAGTCTTCTCATTTCATAACTTAAATGGAATTTATTTTATTTATTTATTTGTTTGTTTGTTTATTAGTTTATTAGTTTATTGGATTTGTAATTTAAATTGGGCTCGTATATGGTTGATTTAGTTTGAATATGGAGCCCTCAAAACTTACCCTTCCTACCCAATAGATGTGCATAGTGATGTCTTGGTCAATAAATACTAAGCTGCTAGACATGACTGTTTTCACCACCACTCAGTTTTGTGCTGAAAATCAAATATCTTTACAAACAAACAAGAATTGCTAGGCAGTGCAAACTACAGTGTGCAGCTGAATAGAACAAGATGCAGCTGCTATTGGCACTATCTGCTGTTTGTAAAATCTCATGATTGCATTCCAATTGAAACCTGGAATCTATAACTAGAGTATCCAACAACAGCATAGAGAGATTAGTGAAGGATGAGGTTAGTCTGCATCACAAGCACTTTAAATCCAAAACATGAGAAATAATAATGTCCAAAACATGAGGTAGGTTCTATCCATGCTGGCAGAGAAATTATGAAATTAAATTTCTTGAGGTTGAGAAACACTGCTCTAAATATGTAATTGTGACTGATATCTCAGTACAATGACTTAAATCTAAATTTAAACATTTAGGACATTTATTTTAACATTTATTTAACCTATTGGAGTATATTTATTAATAATTTCTTGGGGAGAATCCTTCAATCAGGACAATCCAAAAGTTTGACTCAATGTGCCCCAGTAATCAAAGCTTGTAGACATCTTATTCATCAGTACAAATGTCAGTTGGTTTCTGTTCTTATCAGAATTTTAAAAATTCTTCCCTTACAGTCACTATAAGGGAAGCAATTTAGACTAGCTCAATGAGTTTCTAAATTTTGTCTTAAATTAGTCTTGGCAGACGGCTGGGCAGACTTTTCATTCTTTGAATATACAATCGTTCCTGGCATGATTTTGCTCAGCATCTCTCTCACTCTCTTTGCAATATTACATTTTCTGATATCAACACAATTAATCTTAGAGGCTGGTAGAAATGGGATTAGGGAGATTTTTATAATAAATTTTCCCTTTGAAGTATGGAGCTTACTCACAAGGATATAGGATTCCAGCCTATAGAACTTCATATATTTTAATAACATGAAGGTTATTTATGTTTAATTTGATTTTCATATATTATTAAAAGTATGGAATAGTCTTCATATCTTTAAATATTTTTGTAGGTCCAAAAAGTCTTAAGTTTATTTATTTATTATTTATTAATTTGTCTTCTATGCCATCCAATCCTGAAGGACTCAGTTCTTGTCTTTATCAGGTAAATAAGGGTGTCAACTGCTTTGTGTCAACCTATTTTTAGTAATTCCTGCAAGCCTGTTTAGATTTTGAACATATTTTACAGCTTCAAGGAATTGGAAGATTCAAGATAGATCTTGTCTCTGTCTTTTTTTCTCTTTCATCTTTTTCCCTTTTTCTCTTTCTGTGCTGCATTTATAATTAGAAAAGTGACAATAAAGAGGTGAAAATTTGGGAGAGAGCTACGATAACCAATAAAGTTCATAATAAGCATCACTAAGTCAAACAGTTGGAGAATAGTTAACTTATAATTGCTATATTATTGTGTTTTTTAGACAATTTGTCTACTTTTTCTACTTTTTTAAGGTAAAATAATATTGCTGAATATTATCCTACTGAATTTTATAAAATAGAGTAGGAACTATATAATGGCTTCATTTCCAATTAGCAACATGTCATTAGCATTGCTCTTACTACGTAGTGTCACTAATCATTTTCAGTGTATGACCCATATAGATAAGATTTCATTATAGAATGAAGTATTTATGCTATGAAGTATTTTACTGTTTTTATTTAAACAGTACATTTAAAATACATCAATAAAGTTACAGTAAAGAGCCACGAACAGATTATAATGAGATTCCCTCACAAAATGTTTTTATTGATCCCAATTGGATTAAAATGCTGAAAACTAATAATTGATCAGTTCAGTTATAGTTGGGAGATACATTAGGGAAATATATTAATTGGCTGAATGTTTTAAAATCAGAAATGTATATTTAAACTACTTGGACAAATGATACAGGGAGAAAGACCATAGAGATTAAGCAATATATATATATATATATCATACCATAAAATGTTATAATTTTATATAATATATATAGTATATCATAAATTCAGCAAAAAAAACATGTGACATATATATATATATATATATATATATATATATATATATATATATATATATATATATTCGTAGATTTTCACGGTTACAGGTATGACGGTCTTGGTATATTCGGGTTTCTTCCCGTGTAGGATTTGGAAATTTCTGGCGACGTTTCGATGAGGTCTCACTCGTCATCTTCAGGCTGGTGCTTCTGTCCTTGTTCTCAGGCGAACACTGCGAGATCTGAGCTGCCTTCCTTCTATAAATACTGGTGGCTGGGTGTGGTTTGATGGCTCAGCAATTGCCTGCTGTGTAGAAACTTCCTGGTGAGTCAGTGGGGTAACAATTGGGATCGTTGATGTAGCTGAGGTATGCTGATTAGTTAATGGTTGTAGATTAGGCGTGATATCCTGAGTAGTTGGAACTTGCAGGCTACTTGATTGTTTTACAATGTGTGTTCTGAGTCTGGTTTCTATGACTGGGATACGTTTGAGGGCTGGTTTCCAGATGTCTGGTAAGCGAGAGGTATCATCCCGCTTGTTCATATTTTGGGGATGTTTTTCTATCTCGATAGCTTCCATGATTATTCTTTTGCTGTAGTGTTCTGTTTTGGAAATTAATTTGGTACTGTCAAAATCAATTTCATGTCCTGTAATTTTGAAGTGTTGGAAAAGGGAGGAGGTTTTTTCTTTTTTCTTTAATGCATTCTTATGTTCTGCAACACGTGCATTTACTCTCCTGTTCGTTTGTCCAATATATGTGGCTGGGCAGATTTTACACGGTATTTGATAAACTCCCTGGTTTTCTAGTTGGATATTGTCTTTCGGGTTTCTTAGGATGTTGGCTATTTTTTTATCTGTACCAAAGGCTGTCTTGATGTTGTGTTTGCGGAGAATTTTACTGATTTTATCTGTGGTGCCTTTGATGTAAGGGAGGAGGGCGATGCCATTGTCCTGTTCTGTGTCTTGGTTCTTGGGGGGTGTCTCTTTTTGGATTAAGTTGTTGATTGCCTCTCTTTGGAATCCATTGGAAATTAATACATTTGTGTGACTGTGTAATTCAGGTTCCAGGTGGTCTTTGTCGGCTAGGCGTTTGGTTCTGGAAATGAGGGTCTTGGCTACGGAATTGATCTGTGCGGGGGGGGGATTTTGTGTTCAAGTAGCGGTTGGTGTGTGTCTTCTTCTCACAAATGTATTAATTTCCAATGGATTCCAAAGAGAGGCAATCAACAACTTAATCCAAACAACTTAATCTAGGGCGAACAAGGATAGAAGCACCAGCCTGAAGATGACGAGTGGGACCTCATCGAAACGTCGCTAGAAATTTCTGAATCCTACATGGGAAGAAACCTGAATATGCCAAGACCGTCATACCTGTACCCGTGAAGATCTACGAAAACAAATATATATATATATAATTTATATAATATAATATATTATATATATTATATAAAATTATAACATTTTATTGTATTTTTTAAAAAAAGAGTGAAATCATATAAATAAGTAAAGGAAATAATCATGTACTGTACTCCAATCTTTGTTATCATTTGCCTCCTATGTTTTGTAGGTAGGTGGATTTGTTAACATGTTTAGTTTTATAGTTTTATTATAGTTTTTATGTTGTTTATATTTTTTTATTGGGAGCCAACTAAAATTGGGCAGAAATATTAATATATTAAATAAATAAGTAAATATGTTGGTAGACAGATGAGCAAATATATCAATGTTTTAAATAAGCAAAATAAATAAATTTTACACTTCTCACTGCTTAAAAATAAAGAATACTGTAGCTTTTTAATAGAATAACAGAATAACAGAGTTTGTAGGGTCCTTGGAGGTCTTCTAGTCCAACCCTCAGCTCATGTAAGAAATCCTATGCCATTTCAGATAAACTATAGTCTCTTCTTTAAAACTTCCAATGTTGGAGCACCCACAAGGTCTGGAGGCAAGTTCAATAGGCACTCTTCTGGTAGAAACATTAAATATAGTTCCATCTCAGCATGCAGTTTTCCCTGTCACATTTAACATCAAATGCAAATAGGAGGGGCAACACAAGATAATATTAAAATTGTATAAAAACAGTGTGAAAGAATCCCCCATGTTTTGAAAATATTATTTTTCTTAACTGGCACTTTGTTGTTAGCTTGCTTCCATTTTCCTAAAAAGAATTAATTGCACTGAAAAATAAAACAATGGTTAAAAATATATTTCAAAATTCCAAAAAGACAACAGCTATAATACAGTTGCATGGTTGGTGGTCAGTATATACCTTTTAAATTATTCATGTTTCCTCCTGTGCTACAGAAGAAGTCAAACTAAGATGCCTGCCAAGATCAGTACATACTGATGTTATTACATGTGGCAACATGCTTGCTGGTTGAGAAATACATCAGCTAGGTCAGTAGGAAACAAGATTGAGATTAGTTGGAAGAGACAGAGTGTAGATTTACATTCCTCCAGTGTATTAAGTGGCCCAAAAATACTTATAAAGACCAGCAAATTCTACATCTGGATTTGCTAAAATTCATATAAACCTCCCATAAGCAGAGATGGGTTATGAATTAAACATTAGATTGTGCAATTCTACGTGTCGCTATTGAAATATAAGCCTGATGTTATTCAACTAGCTTTTGCCCGTTACATAAACACAATATATCGCCCTAAGGGAGAAATGAACCTCAGGTAAAATAATAGTTCTTGAAGACTGTACTGCCTACAAGCTAACTTGATCAAATTTTAAATGGATAAAACATCAACTAATCTGCAAACATCAACTGCATCAACTACTCAGGGTCAGTGTTCCCTCTAATTTTTTGGGGGGGTGGGCGGAAAAGTATAGTGTCTGAGCGGCAGTCCCTTCGGAACTGGGTGGCACAGAAATAATAAACAAATAAATAAATAAACAAACAAACAAATAAATAAAAAACCCACCCTGTTTTGCCTCAGAGAATTTCAAAATAAAATACTGTACTGTGTGTCTATAACAGTGAGCTCATAATAGGGCAACTCTATCAATATCAAAATGCCACTTAAATAGTTGAGCTAGTTTCAAACTAGATTTTGATTTTCTTTCTCTCTTCCTTACTCCCATTCTTTTTCTTTTTCTTTTTCTTCCTCTCTTTTTTCTATCTGTTTCTCTCTCTTCCTCTCTTCCTCTCTCTCTCCTTCCCTCTCACTCTTTCCCTCTAGGCTTCTGGGCAGGTTTAGAAAACTCTGAGTTGATGATGATTTTTAAGTGAGCGATTGCTCACTGCTCAGCTTAGAGGGAACTATGCTCAGGGTGTTACCCCATCAACTAATCAGGACATTTGTCCTCACTTTCATTTGTCCTCACTTTCTTACCTATGAGCTTTAGGGAGTGCCCCCTTGTCCTAGTATTGTGTGATAGAGAAAAGAATTTTTCTCTATCCACCTTTTCTGTCCCATGCATGATTTTATACACTTTGATCAAGTCACCCCTTAAATGCCGTCTTTCAAGGCTGAAGAGACCAAGGCGTTGTAACCTAGTATCATAAGGGAGGTGCTCCATTTCCTTTATCATTCTTGTTGCCCTTTTTTGCACCTTTTCCAGTTCCATTATATCCTTCTTGAGGTGCGGTGTCCAGAACTGTACACAGTACTCCAAGTGTGGTCCCACCATCGATTTGTACAGAGGCAATACAACGCTTGCTGATCTATTTTCAATTCCCTTCCTAATTTGCTTTTTTTTACTGCTGCTGCGCACTGGGTTGACATCTTCATTGAGCTGTCCACCAAAACCCCAAAATCCCTTTCTTGGATTGTCTCATAAAGTTTTGTCCCCATCAGTTGGTAGGTATACTGTAATTGGGGTTCTTTGCCCCGATGTGCATAACTTTGCACTTGTTTAGGTTAAAATGCATTTGCCACTTTGTTGCCCACTCACTCAATTTCGAGAGATCCTTCTGGAGCTCCCGACAATCTGTTTCACTTTTCACTACCCGGAACAATTTAGTGTCATCAGCAAACTTTGCTACCTCACTATTTACTTCTACATCCGGATCATTAATGAATAAATTAAAAAGTAAAGGTCCCAAAACTGAACCTTGGGGTACACCACTTCTTACTTCTTTCCATCCAGAGAATTGTCCATTTATTGCCACCCTTTGCTTCCTACAATTTAGCCAGTTACCAATCCAGGACAAGAGCTGTCCTCTAATTCCATGGCTGAAGAGCCTTTGGTGAGGGACTTTGTCAAAAGCCTTTTGAAAGTCAAGATATACAATATCAACTGGGTCCCCTTTATCTGTGCGTTTATTTACACCCTCCAAGAATTCTAACAAGTTAGTAAGACATGATTTGCCTTTGCAGAAACCATGTTGATTTTCTTTCAGCAATGCCTGTTTTTCTACATGCCCAGTAATTTTATCTTTAATAATGGTTTCCATCACTTTACCTGGAACTGAGGTTAAACTGACTGGTCTATAGTTTCCTGGATCACCTCTGGATCATTTTTGCTGATAATGAAAAGGATGGGAGACTAATATACTGTAGATCTATTTCAAGCTATTTTGCTCTCATCAGCTAGCCATACCCTTACTGGAATTTGGACCTGGGCAGTATGCCTGTAAGGCAGTAGCTTTAACCTCTAAGCCACAGATTCTCCTCCTGTTTCAGCTTCTATCAGGGCAGAGTTATGCTCCGTCCGGTACCCAAATATGGGAAGGAGCATACTGATTGCTTTTTCCCTCTCAGCTCCTCCAGGGGCAATTCAAGAATTCAAAAATTAACTGCCTTGAATGGCCCCTGGAGGGGCCAAGGGGCAAAAAGGAAGCAGTATTACTACTACTACTACTACTACTACTACTACTACTACTACTACTATTATTATTATTATTATTAATTAGATTTGTATGCCACCCCTCTCCGTAGTCTCGGGGCGGCTCACAACAGTAATAACACAATATGTAACAAATCTAATAGTTAAAAGTCACTAAAAGCAAGCTCCCTCCCATATTTGGGTATGCCAGGGTGATTTAACAGAAAAAAACATACATATATTTATTTATTTCTTCAATTTCTAGGTCCCTCCTTCTCCTGAGACACATACACACACACGTGTGTGTGTGTGTCTAAAAAGAATCTAAAAAGTGGGATAGGAACATTAGATGAATATAGAGCAGCATAAAGGTTAATATACGACAGACTATCAAATTACAAAGTACTCTGGTATGACAAACCAGCTGCTCATTTAGTCTAGTTGATGGCATAGAGTTGATGGATTTTAAGTGCTGCTGCACAGAACCTGGCAACATCATATGTTGTGACAGGGTGGGTATCTGAAAACAAAGGGGCAAAGGTTTTCTCATCACCTTTGAAGAAGGCAATGGTGTGTCCCTTGCCTGGGGATTCTTTCTTTGATCCAACTGTTTAAGACAATTGTAGACTTGTCTGTAATTATTATAAACCTGTCTCCAGCTTCTTTTCTTAGAAAGATGGTGGAGAATATAGTGATTCTATAGCAGCAAAGAACTCCAGAGAAAGAGCATTATTGAGCCCTTGGTAGTCAAGAGTCAGGCTAATAGAGCATGGAACCTGCATTAGTTATGCTTGAAGTTGATCATTTGAGGGACTGGGATAACTAGGACAAAGATGTTATAATATACAATTTTGGCTATAATACACGAAGGGGAAATATGTCATGAGAGAATTGAAATTTACATCATGTCAAAATAATCTTGAAGATAATTTATATAAAATAATATATCATTGGTAAATATCTCAAGAAAAAAATGTCTAGAATGGGTAATGGTAGGTCAAATTTATGTTCATAATGTAAACAAGAAGAAACACTTTATCATGTAAAAATTTTTTGACACCAATACATACACTAATTCAGTGCTTCTTAAAGATTAAAGAACCTTTCAATTGAAACTGGATGCTTTTCTTCTGAGACTGATGTGAAAGTCATGAAACTTTGTTTTTATATATGATAATTGTAGCAAGATAAATGTACAAAGGTAGAAAGCTTTAGCACTATCATAATGATTGATGACAATGATGGAACTGGCAGAGATGGCTAAATTGACTAATTAGAAAACAGACAGTATCTACATTTATTGCTGACTGGAAACCCATTTTATACTTTTGCATGAAACAGAGAAAATGATCTTAACTTAGCGAACCACAAAAATCTTGGTTACTGTAGTCTTCTATTGAGGAGCTGCTGTCCAAAATATATATGGACAATCTCATAACCTCTCCTTTCTCTGAAAAGCTTCTGCTGGACAGGATCCATCCTCTGGTCACTATCTTCATTCTAATATCATCCCTGCTCCTTCAGGGATGTCTAGCTCACCATGTCCTCACTGTAAGTTTCTACTTGGGTCACCTTTATGAATATGTATTTTAGTTCAAGTTCATGATTTCAAGGAGCTTAAATTACTATTATTTTCTATCTCATCCACCTCCACATTCTAGAAGTTATACAAAAATGTTAAAAGCTTTTCTAAAAAATTAATTTTTTAATATAAAGTTTTTTTTATAGACAAACATACAATAATTAATTAATTAATCCATAATTAATCCACCAGTGCACCATCTGCATGCTTCTTTTGTGCCTTCTCCCTATTCCCCCATTATTTCTCATATCCTAGTGTTTATCATTTCATTTGTTATAACATTTCACCCCTCTTTCTTTACAATATTGCTCTATACATATCTCTTCTCCAACCAATAATAAAATTGCCCCCATCTTTAAAAATTCCAATTCCTCTCTTTCTTTAAGTATCAAGGTCAATCTATTCATTTCTGCACAATCCAATGTTTTCTTAATTATTTCTTCTTTAGTGCTTTTCTCTGCTTTCCATCTTTGCGCAAATATTATCCTTGATATTATCAGATGTATAATCAAGTATATATTTCCCTTACTAAATTTCTCTGTTAAGATACCCAACAGAAACAGTTCTGGTTTTAAATCTATATATTACTGTGTCATTTCTTTTAATCATGTTTTAATTTTCATCCAATAAATTCTTACTTCTGGGCATGTCCACCACATACGATAATACAATTCAGGTAACTGGTGACATTTCCAACATTTTGCAGATTTATCTTTAAATATTTTTGCCAGTTTTTCAGATGGCATGTGCCATCGATAAAACATTTTATACTGATTTTCCTTATATAATAATAATAATAATAATAATAATAATAATTTATTAGATTTGTATGCCGCCCCTTTCTGTAGACTCGGAGAGGGGCGGCATGCATATAAGCTTTGGATATTGTTAATTTGTAATTCCTTTACCATAACTACTGCTATTTTTCTAACTCAATTGAATGACCAATTATTTTTACTTAAACTATCGTTTCTTTACAGGTTCTTCTGTTAGTTTAATACTGAATCGGTAATTAAATGTTTTTAAATTATGTGTTCATCTGTTCCTGTGAGTATCTTAAACCATATAGTTTAATGTCTTTTTCATATCTTGTTCATATTTGCATGAGTATTCCAGTCTAAATCAATCCCGTTCTTTTATTTGTTTCCGTTGCAATTCCCCCC
Organism: Erythrolamprus reginae; assembly: GCF_031021105.1. Classification (NCBI taxonomy): domain Eukaryota; kingdom Metazoa; phylum Chordata; class Lepidosauria; order Squamata; family Dipsadidae; genus Erythrolamprus; species Erythrolamprus reginae. The sequence goes on along the minus strand of NC_091952.1, from coordinate 185,467,086 downwards.
TGTCCATTAAAATATCTTTATAACTAAGAATGTTACTAGTATTAATAATATTTGGATATACAGTATTAATACTTCCATTGTTGATAACATACTGGTATTTTCAAATAATGTTTATGTCTAATCTTCTCCCATACTTGTAGTAATGCATTTCTTACATTCTTTGAAAGTAAATGTGCATCTTACTTCTGCCATACCATAAAAAGGCATGCCATCTCAATTGTAAATCATAACCTTTCAAAGTTAATAGTCTTATATTTCTAAATTCAATCAATTCTCTCTCATCCAAGTCTATGTTGCTACCTGGTAATATAATGCCCAATTCAGTAGTCCAAATCATCCTTGTAATCTCACATCTTGTAGAAGTTTTATATGTACTCTTGCTTTTTTCCCTTGCCATATAAATTTCCTTACTATTTTATCAAGATGATCAAAATATGTCATTTCTAGTTTCATCGGTATTATCTGAAACAAAAATAATAGTCTCGGTAATATGTTCATCTTTATTATTGCACTCTTTCCCATCAATGATAGCTGTAGATTTTTCCATTTCTCCAGGTCTTCCCCAATTTTTTTAAAAAAATTATCGTTGAGGTTAAATATATTGCTAAATATTTTATTTTCTTCACAATTTGAATTCTCTTTTCTGTTTTTCTGTGATATTTTTGACCAATATTTTTTTCTTTGTTTATTTTGAAACCTGCAACCTCTCCATAGTCTTCTATTTGTTCTAATAGTTTAGGGCCTGATATTTGAGGCTCCTCCGGAATAAAAACTAAATCATCTACAAAGGCTTGTGATTTATATTCTTCTCTCTTAATTCTCATTCCTTTTATTTCTTCATTTCTTGGAATTGAAAAACATGAAATAAATTTAATTGAACAAGAAATTTTGACATATAAATTAAGATCAGCCAAACAGAATTTTTTTGAAAATCCAAATAAGCCTAATAGATGGCCGTCATATAAATTGAAAAAGCAAAAAGAGAAGAAACTAATTAATCAACTTCAAGATGAAAAAGGAAGCATATGTTATAGAAATGAAGAAAAGAAATTCAAAATTATTATGAGATATTATATAATCAAGAAATGGGTCCAGATGGAAACATAAAACAATTTTTAGAGAAATCGGATTTGCCTAAAATACCTGAACAATATAAGGGAGCGCTAGAAGAAAGAATAACGATGATGGAATTGACAGAAGCAATCAAAAAACAAAAAAAATGGGAAAACACCAGGACCAGACTGACTACCAGCTGAACTATACAAATCATGTCAAGATATGTTAAGCAATATAATGTAATTATTTAATTAACTTTTAGTGAAGGCGGAGATTCTAGATTCTTGGACAGAGGCGTATCTTACACTTAGACCTATAAAGAAGATAACTGACTTATAACAAGTTAAAAATTATAGACCAATTTCATTGTTGAATGTGGATTATCAACTTTTTGCTTCAATAATGGTGAACAGACTAAAAAAGCTGTTAAATGAATTCAGTCTTATGAACCAAAATGGGTTTTTACCTAAGAGACAAATTAGAGACAATCCGAGGATAACTTTGAATACTTTGGAATATTACAAGATACATTCAGAAAAACAAATGTCGATGATGTTTTTAGATGCACAGAAAGCATTTGATAACGTGAATTGGCAATTTATGATAGAACAATTGCAGACAATAGATTTTGGAGAGATTTACAAATATGATAAAAACAATTTATAACAGGCAATCGGCAAAAACAATGGTGAGGAGAGATGACAGAAAAATTAAAATAATAAAAAATTAAAATAATAAGGGTGTCTTTTATTTATTTATTAAATTTGACTTCTATACACCCAATCCTGAAGGATATATCTCATTTGCTATTTTTATTAACATTAAAAAAATTAAACAGGAAAAAAGTTAATCAGAAAAATAGAAACCAAGGTGAACAGATGTGACCTAGAGTACTCAAATGTTTGAAAGGAAAATTGGTTTTTAGATGCAAAAGTATCTAGTGCTGAAAAGTTTCAAGGAAAAAGAGAAGTACATAGATACACAATAGACTTAATTAAAATATTGGTACATGTTGATAAAAGAGTGCAAGGATAAACTTATAAAATCTATAAAGAAAGAGGCAAAAAGGTTAGACATAAGGAAGGCAACCAAGGAAACAATTCAGGAAACTTGAATACAAAAGGGGTGGGTGGGTGTAATATTATTTTGCTAACTAAATATTTAAAGAGTTTAAAGAGTGGAAACTTATCATCCCTCTTGGGTAGACAAGAAATAAAACATAATCAGCTGAACTAAATGTACTTTATTGTAAGGCTACATGAACATTTTCAGTTAGTAAGCACAAACTTTCTACCTTCCACTTTTATTTACTTGATAAATTAGGGAGGGCCCTTTACTTTTTTTCTGACCATTCAGTGACTGTTGGCTCTTGCCAATCTTGTCTGATCATTTTCTAGGCACTATCTCTTCTCCCCATTCCTCAAGGTCACCCATTACAAAAGGTTAAAGTTAAATGTGAATAATAATTAATATCCATAGACAGTTCAAAACAAAGCTCTACAATAGGAGAATGAAATAAAATGTATTAAATACCTCTAATAAACATAGAAACATAGAAACAAGATTGATGGCAGAAAAAGACCTCATGGTCCATCTAGTCTGCCCTTATATACTTCCTGTATTTTATCTTAGGATGGATATATGTTTATCCCAGGCATGTTTAAATTCATTTACTGTGGATTTATCAACCATGTCTGCTGGAAGTTTGTTCCCAGCATCCACTACTTGTTCAGTAAAATACTAATCTCACCAGAAATAAACAAAAAGTGTGTGTGTGTGTGTGTGTGTGTGTGTGTGTGTGTGTGATCTCCAGTCAGTAGCTTTGATATATCAAATATCTATAGAAATATTGAAGTACATATATCAAATATCTATATACAGTTGAAAGAGATGAAAATATACTGAAATTGGATTTTAAAGAATATGGTACAGATAAACACCTAGAAAAGATAGTTAAAATATTTTTGAAGTATTATTATTAAGGTTGAATTCTAAGACAGAAATCTTTTTGTACAAGAAATAGTTTTATACAATCTGCAGCAATTTTAAAATGTTATATTTAAAATGTTCTGATTCATCAATTTAAATAATCAAACAGCTAAGCCTGTTAAACATGCAATTTCCATTCTTTGAATGGGAAAGCTCTTGTTCCTTTTTTTGTGGACCACTAGTGTTAAAATCTCACATCCAAGTTTTTGTTCACTACAGAAGTAATTGATTGGTGTAATATCCTTGGCTGTGATTATAGCATGGCCACATAGACCCAGAGAAATAACTGTCAACCATTGATGGAGAACCTCCATCCTAATTCTTTTGGTGGGAAAGTACAAGATGGTTGAAATAAGTTGATATAATTGATTGGTGCACAAAACTCACTGGCAGGCAAAAAAAGGAAAAAGAGCCAGTAGCACTGCAATTTTTAGTGCCATTGTTTCATCAAAGAGCCCTGTCTTCCTTTTTTCCCTTCCTTTTCCTTCCACCAGTCCATCACTGTCTCAATCTGGGGGAAGATGATAAGGCCAAGCCATTTCCAAAAATCTTTCCAAGAAACCCACAGGGACCTTTGCATGCAGTCACTACACCTATGGCTAAATGCATGCACGCTTAACACCCCTCCCTATAAGCTCCAAGATACTAAAATGGTTAATGTTAATTGTGGAAGGTCATACTGCTATGATTTACTTTTATTTCAGGTCTCATTCTTTCAAATTGTCTGTTTCAGAATATTCAATGTGACTTGCCTGCAAGTAACAATTTGCAGTTCACTTGTCTCTTAGGTACAGATTCTCCCCCAAGATGAACTTACGATTTTGCAGGATGCAAAAGCTAAGGAGCCATTATTTATTTATTTATTTATTTGTCAACCATGTATAGGATAGTAGAATTGTGAAATGAACAGAAAAGCCGTTCGTTGTTGTGGGGTGGGGAGAGAAGAATCCGGTTCGAATTAAATGTCGTGAGGGAAGAAAAGTGTTAGGTTGCTATTATCTACCTCATGTCCCCAAAGTTCAGGACGGGCCTGCGCCACCTCCACAACGCCCCGCTCTTTCGCCTCTGAGCAAGCCAAAACTTGGCAGTCCCTGAGGCGGCCTTCGACTCCTTCGCACCCAGAGGTGGAGCTCAGCTCAGGTACTTCTCTGAGGCAAAAAAAAAAAAAAAAAGGGCGCAACCTGAGGGGCAGCCACAGCGGCTGCGGGTTCCCCCCCCCCTTCTTCTGGGGCTTTGGCGGCGTGAGGGGGCGCGGAAGGCGGCGCCTGAGGCGAGGCTGAGCGGGGCGGGATTCTCCCCACCCGCCTCATTTCGCGGCTGCCAGGCTGCCGGCTCTGCTGCTCGTGGTGCTCGGGAAAGCTTCTGCTTTGGGCGAAAAGCGAGGAGAGGAAGCGCTTGGGGCAAGCGCGCCGCTCGGTCTCCGGAGCTGAAGCATCGGGGAAAGAGGGAAAAGGCGCCGAGCCTTCCCCGCGACCCCTTGCCTTCCATCCGCAGCGCCAAAAGAGAAACTCCGAGGTGGGTGTTGAGGCTGCCCGGCAAATGTAATTCCAGCTGTCGAGGGCGGCGGAAAGGCAAGGATGAGTAGAAAAAACTAGAGGTGAACAAGGGCAAAGTTTGGGTGGGGACCGCAAGTGGATCCACCTGAGCAGAGAGCTGAACGGATCGGACGAGGGTGATTACTTCGCAACTCCAACTTTATGCATGCGTTAAGTCTGTTGAGCGAGTTACGTGCCAGAGAAAGTACGTAGGTACAGGATAATAAGATTGATGCGGGAAGCGTTGAATTCCTTTAGCGAAACGCTCTTCCATTTGCGCGCTCTCTGTATGCACCTGCTTTGTAGGGCTGCTGTCTGTGGCGGCTGCGGAAGAGTTGGTTACACCGCCTCGAGGTGGTTTTAACTTGTGAAAGACTCGAACCTACTACGGCTTCTTCCTATAGCAACAGGGTTAGAAATGTGACCGTTTCCTTGGTAAATAAGGATGCGGCCGCTCCATCCGCTTTCCTCCACCCCTTTTCCTATGAATTCCTCCATTAAGTAAATGGCTTGCAATCGTTTGAACTGTCACGTCGTATTTTGGACAACTGTCTCTTCCCATTAACTTCTATTTCCCATTAGGCAGGAGCAAAGCAAACTTCAGAAAAACACGCCTTAACTGTTAATTGCTGCGTTTGTACTCTCACTTTGCAAAGCAGACTATAAAAATACATCAGGGGAAGAAAAAAGTGAAATAATTTAGTTTTTCCATTTTGCTTCAAAACCCCAGTTCCTATTTTATTAAACTATCTTTTAAATTGCCAGAGCAAAATATGTGCTATTATAATTGTAATGTGTGGCATAGTAAGTCTGTGGCACTATAATTTGGATATGGGAGTATCAATTACAGTAGTATGTAGAGAGAGGCACAGAGTAAAATACCCACCAGATCATACTGCTGCAGTAATAGCTGTTCGGACCACTAGTCAATAACATTAAAAAATTGATCCAGCTTGACTGTTTTGAAAGATTATCCATATGCAAATATATGTTCCTAGACCTGCGATATAGTGTAATTTAATTTATTTAATAGTGATATTAATGCTCAGTTCTAAAAATGTTTTGTCAGTGGCTCTTCTCTAGTAAGAAATTGGTGGATTTCACTTTTTTGGAACTGATCTGATAGTATGTAATTGATCTAAGGTTCATATACATTTGGCTAGAGCATTCCAATACTGGGTTTTTTTTTTCCTTTTTAAATGATCCTCTTTGTATTTAATGCAATTTTATCTTAAACATATGCTAAGTAAAATCAAGTAAAGCTTGATAACAAATCAGTAAGCAAGCTTAGCAAGCTTTACTTAAATAAACAATAAGATACTCAAATACTTTATATATTATATATAGTGTTTATAATGATATTTTCAGGAAGCAAAAGTTATGTTCATTGTACTATGTACAGTGATGTAATTTAAGCTTTCATCTCTCTAGGAGATGAATTGCATACCATGAAGTTCTTGATGCCTAATAATAAACTTTTGTTTACAATTTAAGTGATAAATAATGCCTGATCTCTTTCTAACAATAAGATCTGATGTTTATAGATGTGGAAGCATGAAAGACAGTTTCTTATTCTGGTTCAGATGTGTAGTATTTCATGTTTGCTAATCATAGCTGTATGATCTTTACCAAGTCCTAATCAAGTTAAGGGAGTTTTTAACTTACAAAAAGCTTATCTTATGAAACTCATATGTAAAGAGTACTAGTATCTTCATAAGAACTGTACTTAATTTTTTGTCTTTGTTCATAATATTCCCTTATCTGATACAAAATTAGTGAAATTAAATTTAGCTTCAGTTCAGAAATGAGATTAAAATTACCTCCCCCAAAAGTTGACTTCCCTCAAAGAGTAGGTACTTTACTATAATAGCACACTCTTTCATTGTTTTTTAATGTGTATTGTTTTTCATTGCAGTCAGAGAGTAATGTAAAAGTGTTCCAAATTTTACAAATCAATATAATTTCATTTTTAATACAGTATAGGAAAAATATTTGCTGTAACATGAAATAACTTTTCACTTTGAATGTCTTGTTGGACTGTCTAAGGAGAACGGATATTTAAATAATTTCTATGAAAAACATTTGAATCTCTGTGATGAAGTTGGATGCATATATGGCTCCTATTCTTCCAAAGAATGTCATGGCTTAGCAGGCATTTGAACTCAGATCTATTCCAGTATTAGATACTTTATCCATTGTCATGCTTATTCAGTGACACAGCGATGACATTTTGTTACAGTTATGGTTTCTAGTTCATTGCTATAGAATGCATTTAAAATATATATTCATTTATTTGGAAGAGACATCTACAAATAAAAATACCACGAAAATACCATGAAAAGAATATCAGCATAATTCTTAATGTAAATAAATATCACATTATCTGGGAATCCTAAATAATGCATCATTGATGGAAGTTGAACTATGGCATGAAATAATATTAGTTTATTATTTGATTTCCTACAGCCCTTTAAACCACCAAAAACTTGTCACAAATATTGGGAATTATTTGGATAATGCAGTGGACTGTTTAGGGTAGAAAAAACTAGTGAAAATCGTGTTCTCCTTTCATTACCTTATTCATGAATCCCAATCTCTGGCATGTGGAACTATTCTTTCACAATATTTCATAGTCAAAACACCAAATTCAGTGCTGTGCTGTATAACCCATAAGTACATACATATAAGATTGCACCCTTTGTATGTTATAGAGACAAAATTGATACTTAGTTGAAATAAAAAAGCAAGCAAATGCAAAGATCACTGATCCTTGAGGTAGAATATTTATATTTTAAATGAATACATTTTGTTTCTTAAAAGAGAATGTGGTTTGCAAAATAGTTTAAAAAGGATTTCACCCATGGAGCACTTCTAATAAAAATCATAGCAATGAAATTGTTTCCCAGCCAAAATAAGACCTTCTGAAAGAAAAATACCTTGTTCTTTCTTTAAAAAAACTAATAATAATAATATACAACCTAAGTGAATTTATATAATGTAAAGAATTATTTCTTTTCCAAACAGGTCACAGACTAGCAGGAGGCATACACATTTAAAGATAGATATTTGTAGATAGTACTCAGAAATAAGAATCAAATTCTGCCATATGGCATAATTTGTCCAATTTGGGAACAAAAACTACTTTCAAAATTGTTGGATATTTATTTTCCCAGCATAGCTTAAAATTCAAATGTAAAAATGCCACATTGCAAGCTATGGAAATAAAACTATACCATGAAGAAATTCCTTCCCAGTATATGTACAAATTATAAGTTTCTAAAAAGTTTCACTTTTGTTCTCTTTAAATTCAGAATTATCAATTTTGTATGGAATGAAGAGTCAGATCCTTAACTATGAATGATAGTATGGCTGGTATGGGTGCATACAATTCCTTAATTTTTACTTAGCTTTTCTAATTACTATCATTGTGTTACCAAGATCTTCTTTTTGCATGTTATTCAGGTTGGAAATCCTGATTGATTAGTCCAAAAAGTTCTAGCATTTATCATAAATTTATTTATTTATTTACTTACTTACATACTTATTTGACTTATATGCCACCTTACAACAATAAAACAATACAATAAAAAGTTACGTCAAATACAGTATTAATAGAAATAAAACCCCATTAAGCTACTCAATCAATTATTAATTACAATAAAAACATCTAATCAATGCAATCATACGCTCACACATACCAATTGAACCATCATCATCATCATTATTATTATTTATTAGATTTGTATGCCGCCTCTCTCCGAAGCCTCGGGGCGGCTCACAGCAACAAAAACAGTACAAATCCAATAATTAAAACAGTTTAAAACCCTTAATATAAAAAACAATCATACATCTCATACAAACCATACATAAAACGGAAACAGCCCGGGGGAATCAATTTCCCCATGCCTGACGACAGAGGTGGATTTTAAAGAGTTTATGAAAGGCAAGGAGGGTGGAGGCAATCCTAATCTCCGGGGGGAGTTGATTCCAGAAGGTCGGGGCTACCACAGAGAAGGCTTTTCCCCTGGGTCCTGCCAGACGACATTGTTTCATCGACGGGACCCAGAGAAGGCCAACTCTGTGGGACCTAACCGGTCGCTGGGATTCATGCGGCAGAAGGCAGTCCCGAAGATATTGAGTTTCAGTGTCTCAATTTAGGGGGCTTTGGTTTGGAAAGGGAGCAATAAGTTAAACATCCTTTGAGTGACATGCTAAAAAGTCATTCCTATTTTTTTGGCTGATCGTGATAGCATGTACAGAGATGATCTAAGCTAAGCGCAACAAATGAAATTAGCCTATATCATTGGAAATAAGCATTATTATGCCATTCACCATTGTCTCAGCACCTTACCCACTTGTGCCTAACCATGACACCGACATGCCTCAGCAATTTATTTATTTATATATATATATATTTGTTTTCGTAGATTTTCACAGGTACAGGTATGACGGTCTTGGTATATTCGGGTTTCTTCCCATGTAGGATTTGGAAATTTCTGGCGACGTTTCGATGAAGTCCCACTCATCATTTTCAGGCTGGTGTTTCTGTCCTTCGCCTTAGAACAAAACAGAAATTTCTACAGTTTTTGGGTGGGGGTGAGACTGAGATCAGGTTAGTTCCTGTTAACCACTTTAGACTGATCCAGGTCTATCCTTTACTCTGGTCCTTGGGCACTCTCTTCCAAGGTTGTTCTGCTTGTAGGAGTTTGTCTTAACTGTTTTAACTGTTTGACTGTTTATGCACAACATTTAAGTTGATCCCTAATTTGAATATTCGGGTATGCCCAATTGTTTAGTTTGCTTTTTGAATAGCCGTGTAGTGCTTTTTTTGAGGAGGGGGGGGGAGATCTGATATGTGAGAGAGTAACATGGTGAAGTGGGAGAAAATGTTTCTCCTTCTATTGGACCTGATTGTTTGAATTGCCAGTTATTTCATAATACATTTAACTATCTGATATAGTTTATCTATCTCTGAGCAGAAGGCATGAGAGATGTACCAGGCAAATATACTTCACCAGAAGAGCCCTTCACTCCTCCACTCGAAATAGAATACCCTATGAGACTAGACTTTCAATCCTGGGCCTAGAAAGTTTAGAACTAAGACGCCTTAAACAAGATCTAAGTATTGCCCACAAGATCATATGCTGCAACATCCTGCCTGTCGGCGACTACTTCAGCTTCAACCACAACAACACAAGAGCACACAGCAGATTTAAACTTAATATTAACCGCTCCAAACTTGACTGTAAAAAATATGACTTCAGTAACCGAGTTGTCGAAGTGTGGAACTCATTACCGGACTCCATAGTGTCATCCCCAAACCCCCAACACTTTACCCTTAGATTATCTATGGTTGACCTATCCAGATTCCTAAGAGATCAGTAAGAGACGAGTACAAGTGCACCAGAGTGCCTTCCATCCCCTGTCCTATAGCTCTCCTACATCTCCTATACCTTTCTTCTATTCCTATATCTCTTCTTCTATTCTTTCATTGATATTTTCTATTACTATACCTTATTTTCTATTATTTCTTAGATATATTTTACTATGAGTATCTCCTCTATAACCTTCGTCATTCTAAAAGGCTGATACTTTACATTTTTTTTCTGAAGCACAGTTTAATTTTTGACTTTCCTGGGAGACAAAAGTGTGAGTAACAACAGTCAACTTTCTGGCTTCTTTACTGTTTGGATCTCCTGAAGGTTGCATTGTGATATACCATACCTTTCTTTACTTTACTTTACCTCTCCAAATCCAATAAAGCCAAACCTGTATACAGTGGTACCTCGAGATACGAGTTTAATTCGTTCCGGACCTGGGCTCTTAAGTCGAGCAGCTCTTATCTCGAACGACTTTTCCCCATAGGAATTAATGTAAATAATTTTAATTGGTTCCAGCCCTCAAAAAACTCACAAAGTTAGTCTAAATTATGCAGAAAGACATGTTTTTAATGAAGAAATGTACATGTACATATAAATGAATAATGAAGTTTCTTTCACTTAACTTGTAAACTTTCTTAAACTTTTAAATTTACATATGTTCAACTTCTCTGCCACCCAATCCTGTAGGACAGAGGTCCCCAACCCTTTTTGCACCAGGGACCGGCTTTAAGCGATCAAGAGAGGAATGGGTGAATGAATGGACGGAGGGTGGGAAGGAAGGAAGGAAAGAGGGAAGGGACAGGAACAGAGGAAGGAAGCAAGGAAACTTATGAAAGGGGAGAGTAAGAGAGGAATGAGTGAAGGGAGGGAGGGAGGGAAGAAGGTGGGAAGGAGAAAGAAAAGAAGAAATAGAGGAAGGGAAGGTAAAAGAGAGAAAGAAAAAGAGCAAGAAAGAAAGAAAGAAAGAAAGAAAGAAAGAAAGAAAGAAAGAAAGAAAGGGGGAAGGGACAGGAACAGAGGAAGGAAGCAAGGAAACTTATGAAAGGGGAGAGTAAGAGAGGAATGAGTGAAAGGAGGGAGGGAGGGAAGAAGGTGGGAAGGAGAAAGAAAAGAAGAAATAGAGGAAGGGAAGGTAAAAGAGAGAAAGAAAAAGAGCAAGAAAGAAAGCTGCAAGCACCCCCCCGAGCCCCCCAGGCCGGCTGCAACCTTTTAAAACACGCGCGCCGCTTCGCAGCTGTCTCCTGAAGCCGAACGCGGAAGTTAGCGTTTGGCTTCAGGAGACAGCTCCTTGGCGCTTGTATCTCGAATTTGGGCTTGTAAGTAGAACAAAAATATCTCTCCCCTCCCAGCTCTTATCTCGAGTTGCTCTTAAGTAGAGCAGGTCTTATGTCGGGGTTCCACTGTATAGTGTCATCTTATGGCTCAGTTACTCCACCCGAAAAAGAATCCTCATATTAATGGATAAGTCATTTTTAATACTGAATGAAGTTATTGCAAGAAGAACTTCTAGAAAGATCTTCAGTTCCTCATTGAGAAGACAGCATACAGTATTAGAATATGCTAGGGAAGCTGAACAAGACAAAAAATGCCTGCCACAACATATCCAGGGAATTTGCCTTCCGCTAACAGTCCTGTATACCGTAACTCATGGATGCCCTCAGATCTTAAAAGCGTTTTGGGATAGATAAACGAGAGGCTCATGACAAGATGAACTGAGAAGATCTGTTGAGTTTGCTTTTGATCCCAGCAGGATAAATGACCAGCCATTAAATATGAATCCCATAATTTAAGGCTTATTTTTTATTGCAGGATAATTCTCTCTAATGCACAGTTGTCTTTGTTAAGCAATTAAAGCCGCTTGCCTTAGAAGTCTGGAGTCTAGTACTTAATGACAAACAGCAATTTCAAAAGCTAAGAACAGCTTTTAACCCATAGAAGTCACTTGTGTATACTTTTAATGTAGCATAGAAGGAGGAAGAATGCTATTTTTAAACTTGCAATGTATTTTTAGCCAATGTACACTCTATTATAGTTATGGAGATAACCAATTTAATCCACTCGTGTGAAGACAGAGAAAAGCTTTCAGCTGGTCCTTGCGCTTGTGGGAGTTCAGGAAACTGGAAGAGCAACTTCCTGGCGCACGTGGGTGCACCAGGAAGCAGAATTTATGGTTTCCTGCGTGTGAATGCATGCCAGCCAGCAGGTCTTCATGAGTGCTAGAAACCGGAAGATCAGGTGATTGGCGTGCATGCATATGCCAGAAACTGGAAACTCTATGTGTACTGGGGAAATGCTCTTCCGGTTTCCGGCACGTCCTCATGTGCGTATGTTCCTGTTTTGCACTCAGTGCTGAAAAGATTCGCCAACACTGATGTAGTTAATCAAAGTAGATGGTTTTTACTGCAAGGATTCTTTACCCTCAATTTCGCCCCCCCCCAAAGAAATATTTGAGGATTGGAACTCAGAATCCTGGTGTTTCAAAAAACAATTAAGACACTGGTGATAAAATGACATTACAAGAAGGGATGGGGAACAAATTTTGCAGCCTATTTTGCTCTCAACGCCACTGTTAAAATTCCCCCAAATGTTAAAAAAATGATTCAAAATTACCACTTTGAGTGTCTGTGAACGGAAACGAGAGCAGCTTGTTTCCAAGAGGCTTCTCCTATTGCTATGTTTATTCATGGAGGGAAAGCCTATCAAAAATAAAAGAAAATGTGGTAGCAGTAATAGGGTCGTGTGTTACTCATCCCTGAGCTATACCCACTTGTTACTATTGTTCATGTTACTATTCGAAGTCCTGCCTCTTCATTCAAACTCCCAACTTAATACTTAGATTTGCTTGAAGACTGCACCCAATTAAAGGTTACCAGAATGGTTCGTGGATCCAATTCCAGGTGCCGGTTTTCAACCTTTAAAGATGGCATGCATGGGAGCAGGTTATTTGAGAGAACGTCTCTTCTCAGCCACTCATAAGAACCTGAGCTAACTCCAAGACTTACAGGCACATGTAAGCCCACCACAACCCTGGATACATTCCACTTGCTCCCCACCCGGCTACATTCATGAACTTTTGCTCCAAGTCCTTCCAACTTGCAACTTAGCATATTTTTTGAAATATAATATGCACCTTTTTAACCCCCAGAAGTGTTCTGTTGGGCTCTCTGGTTGACTCTGCCCAACAATTCACAGGTACAAATTTCAGACACACACACATTTGAAAATTCAAAACAATGTTCTTTATAATGAAAATTCACTTAAGCCAAGCCCTCTTTTGGTAGCACAGAGCACTCATCTCCAAACAAACTGGTAATTTGTACAAGTCCCTTATCAGTTCTGTGATACTTAGCTTGCAGCTGTGAGGCAATTCACAGTCCTTCTTTTTTCATAAAGTGAAACACACTTTGCCCTGGTTTAGTTTCAAAGCAGGGAAAAATCAGCACACAAAAAGTCAAAGTCAGTAAAGCAGTCACGAAACACAACGATCAGATAATCCTCCACAATGGCCAAACCCACAGGCTGCTATTTATAGCAGCCTCACTAATTACCACAGCCCCACCCAACCACAGGTGGCCTCATTTTCTTTGATAATAATTTCTCAGTTGTTGCCTATGCATCGCTCTCCCATGCGTGGCTGTATCATTAACTCTTGTTCTGAATCCAAGGAGGAGCTAGATAATTGATCTCCTTCTGAGCTGTCTGCCCCACTCTCCTCCTCCCTGTCACTCATGTCTTCTTGGTCAGAAGAGCCTTCATCATCAGATTCCATGGGGGGGGGGCAAAACAGGCCTGCAGCATGTGGATGTCTCCCCCACATCCACAGTCCTTGGGGCAGGAGCTGGGCCAGAGCTAACCATAACAAAAAGAGAGTGAAAACTTGGGTGTGTCTTATACACCAAATGTAGCCCCACCCATCTACCCCTACTCTTTGGTCTCTGCCTGTCAGCAATTTACCTCCTTGCAGCAAACAGCAGCAGAGCCTTCTTAACCAAAGCAACTGATTACCTGCCTCCCGACACTCAGCTGATTGATTGTTGTTGCCACCTGCTAAAATGAAAGTGAAATTAAAGCTACACGGAAATAAATTGCTGGAGTGATCAAACTGTGCTGAAACTGGCGGTTTGTTTTTTGCGACAAGGAGGTAAGTCAATAATTATAAATGCGAATAGAATGTTCAAATTATTAGTCTTTTTTAAAAAAAATACTGCTTTATTATTAACTTAACAAAATGAAGAAGCTTTTTAAAATAAATGCTTGATCTGAAGAGTCCCAGTGCTATTTTATCTTCTTTTAAATAGCAGATAATACCTCCAGAAAGCCACATTAGTTCTAAAGATTTGTAAAAGTATAATCTGAAATATAACAGTGTCCTGTTTTAATATTAAGATAAGGCAGCTGAGTTACTGACTTAGTCATGTTTGGAGTAGATCTATTTAAATAATTGGGAGGAGTTAGTGTGATTCCATTTAAGAAAATTTTATGGGATTAATATTCTGCCATAATGTACATTTTTCCAATTCTTTGCTATTTCTATGGATCAGGCACACATCCACAAAAATACATAGAAAACAGTGTATATCTTCTGTGCTGCTTACTGTTTGGCAAATTGCTGTGAGGTAGAGGCCTTTTCCCCTTGCTTTCCTCCCCCAAAACTAGGGTACGTCTTATACTCTGGTGTGTCTTACACTCCAAAACATAAGGTATCTTTCATTTTTCTTCAGCTTCTTACAGATGAGCCTAACGGATGTGAGGCATGGGTTTCTACAGAGACTGTTTTGTACTATTCTCCAATGGGTGCTCTTCTCTCAATCCTTTGGGAAGGTCCCTTTTCAGGAGGCATTAAATATTGTGTAAAGTACAGTGGTCCCCCGATTATTGCGAGGGTTCCATTCCAGGACCCCTCGCAATGATCGGTTTTTCGCGAAGTAGCGGTGCGGAAGTAAAAACACCATCTGCGCATGCGCAGATGGTGTTTTTACTTCCGCCGCAGCAGCGAGGAGCCGAAGATTGGGGTTTCCCCGCCGCCCACGCAAACTCCTCGCTGCCGCTCGCCCGCCCTTCACCCGCCCATGCCGTTCGCTCGCGCCGCTTCCCAGCTGAGTCCTGAAGCCAATTCGCTTCAGGACTCAGCTGGGAAGCGGCGCGAGCGAACGGCGTGGGCGGGCGAAGGGCAGGCGAGCGGCGGGCGCGCGGGCAGGCAGGCGGCGGACAAGCCGTTCGCTCGCGCCGCTCGCTCACGCCGCTCGCTCACGCCGCTTCCCAGCTGAGTCCTGAAGCCAATTCGCTTCAGGACTCAGCTGGGAAGCGGCGCGAGCGAACGGCGTGGGTGGGCGAAGGGCGGGCGAGCGACGGGCGCGTGGGCAGGCAGGCGGCGGACAAGCCGTTCGCTCGCGCCGCTCGCTCGCGCCGCTTCCCAGCTGAGTCCTGAAGCCAATTCGCTTCAGGACTCAGCTGGGAAGCGGCGCGAGCGAACGGTGTGGGTGGGCGAAGGGCGGGCGAGTGGCGGGCAAGCCGTTCGCTCGCGCCGCTCGCTCGCGCCGCTTCCCAGCTGAGTCCTGAAGCCAACTCGCTTCAGGACTCAGCTGGGAAGCGGCGCGAGCGAACGACGTGGGCGGGCGAAGGGCGGGCGAGCGGCAGCGAGGAGTTTGCGTGGGCGGTGGGGAAACTTCGCTGATGCCCGCCGCTCGCCCTCCTGCCAGCAAGAGGGGGAAGACCCAGGGAAGCCGCCCAGCAGCTGATCTGCCCGGCGCCATCTACGCATGCGTGGCCATAGAAAAAAAGGGCGCGCATGCGCAGATGGTGTTTTGACTTCCGGGTTGAAAAATCGCCATATAGCCGTTCGCAATGATCGGGATCGCGATACCCGGGGGATCACTGTAGTTGATTTTCACTGTTATGATGATGTAATTAGTCATCATTGGAGTCAAGATTCAGAACTAGATGGTTCCCTTAGCATCATTCACAAAGACACTTGTTACATTCTTTAGTCTTGTATAATGTTGGTAGTAATCATTTTTGTCTGACATCTTGTCCTATTTTTTATAAAAAAAATAATATTTTAAATTATTTATTTAATTATTTTATTTTATTTATTAAATTTGTATGCCACCCCTCTCCGTAGACTCGGGGCGGGTCACAACAGTAATAGAAAAAACAATGTACAATACAAATCTAATAATTAAAACTAAAAACCCATAATTTAAAAAACATGCACACAACATACCATACATAAACAATGCAGACGTGGTTGGTAAATCCACAGTAACTGAATTTAAACATGCCTGGGATAAACATATATCCATCCTAAGATAAAACACAGGAAATAGTATAAGCGCAGACTGGATGGACCATGAGGTCTTTTTCTGCCGTCAGTCTTCTATGTTTCTATGCTTCTAAGGAGGCTGTTTTCATCCTCCCCAGGCATTGAATTATGGGTGGGGGGCCTTGCGCATGGGCAAAAGTGTGTGTGCATGCTCTTTCAGCATCGGAGGAGAAAAAGCTTCACCATCACTGTCTTAAAGGATTCCAATGGACAGATAGAAAGTAATTCAAACAAAGTGCAGTCAGGCAGTAGGGAAAGCAAGTAGAATGCTTGGCTGCATAGCTAGAGGTATAACAAGCAGGAAGAGGGAGATTGTGATCCCACTGGTGAGACCACATTTGGAATACTGTGTTCAGTTCTGGAGACCTCACATACAAAAAGATATTGATAAAATTGAACGGGTCCAAAGACGGGCTACAAAAATGGTGGAAGGTCTTAAGCACAAAACTTATCAGGAAAGACTTAATGAACTCAATCTGTATAGTCTGGAGCAGAGGTCCCCAACCGCCGGTCCGCGGACCGGCACCGGGCCGTTGGGGGTTTTCAGCCGGTCCGCGGCGCCAGGGCCCCCTCGGCCTTTCCGCACCACCAGCGGCGCTCCCCCCCGCCAGCCAGCCAAGCCCCGCGCCCGCCGGAACCGGCTCCTCGCTCTCCCCCCGCCGCCCGCCGCGTTTGCAGGAGGTGGGGAGGGTCGGGCGGCCCGCCAAGGCCAGGAGCGACGCCGCTGCCCCCCCCTTCCCTCTCTCCGCCCGCCGCTGCGCCTCCTTGACGCCGAGAGGAAATGCCGGCAAAGGCTTTTCTCAGCGGAGGTCTTCAATGTCGGGGGCGCCTGTGCGCCCCCGACATTGAATATCACCTTCGCCGGCCCCACCTCTCCTGCAAACCCCCTTGCTGAGAGCCCGGGGCGAAAGTGCTCTCGCAAAGGTGAGGCGGGCAGGGCGTGCGCGCGTCACCGCTGAGAAGAACGGAGAACGAGAGTGAGTGAGAGCAACAGACAGCAAGATAGAGAGAAAGTGAGAAAGAGAGAGTGAGAGAAAGGGGGGGAGAAAGAGATAGCAAGAGAGAGAACAAGAGAAAGAGCGTGAGAAAGAAAACAAGAAAGAGTGAGAGAGAGAGAAAGCAAAAGAGACAGAAAGAAAACAAGAGAGAGAAAGTGAGAAGAAGAGAGAGAAAGAGGGGGAGAGAGAGAGAAAGAGGGAGAGGGAGAAAGAGAGAGGGAGAGGGGGGAGAGATAGCAAGAGAGGGAGAGAGAGAAAGAGAGAGGGAAAGGGGGGAGAGATAGCAAGAGAGGGAGAGAGAGAAAGAGAGAGGGAAAGGGGAGAGAGGGGGGAGAGAAAGAGAGAGGGAGAGAGAGAGGAGATAAAGGAAGAGGAGAGAGAGAAAGGAAGAGAAAGAAAGAGGGATAGAAAGAGAGAGAGAGTGAGAGATGCTCAGTGAGCCTTTCTTTGAAGTTGCCTTTCTTTCTTTCTTTCTTTCTTTCTTTCTCTTTCTTGCTTTCTTTCTTGCTCTTTTTCTTTCTCTCTTTTACCTTCCCTTCCTCTATTTCTTCTTTTCTTTCTCCTTCCTACCTTCTTCCCTTACTCTCCCCTTTCATAAGTTTCCTTGCTTCCTTCCTCTGTTCCTGTCCCTTCCCCCTTCTTTCTTTCTTTCCTTCCTTCCTTTCCTCCCTCCATTTCTTGCTTTCCTTTTCCTTCCTCCCTTCTTTCCTCCCTCATTCCCTTCTTTCACTCCTTCCTCTCTTACTCTCCCCTTTCACACCTTTCCTTGCTTCCTTTGCACCCTTCTTCTGTTCCTGTCCCTTCCCTCTTTCCTTCCTTCCTTCCCACCCTCCGTCCATTCATTCACCCATTCCTCTCTTGATCGCCCCTTTTACGGCGCCGCTGACAGCTAGCTCCCCCCCCCCCCACCGGGCCATGAAAAACTGGTCTAGCTTAAAGCCGGTCCCTGGTGCAAAAAAGGTTGGGGACCTCTGGTCTGGAGGACAGAAGGGAAAGGGGGCACATGATCGAAACATTTAAATATGTTAAAGGAAATAGTATAAGGGCAGACTAGATGGACCATGAGGTCTTTTTCTGCCGTCAAATCTTCTATGTTTCTTCTATGTAGGCCTGGGGAAGTTATCTCAGTTCCCCCATGCCTGACGGCAGAGGTGAGTTTTAAGGAGTTTACGGAAGGCAAGGAGGGTGGGGACAGTTCTAATCTCAGGGGGGAGCTGGTTCCAGACGGTCGGAGCGGCCACAGAGAAGGCTCTTCCCCTGGGACCTGCCAAATGACATTGTTTATTTGACGGGACCCAGAGAAGGCCAACTCTGTGGGACCTAATCGATTGCTGGGATTCGTGCGGCAGAAGGCTGTCCCAGAGATAATTCTGGTCTGATGCCATGAAGGGCTTTAAATAAATATATATGAGAAATTGGCACACCACAAGGCAAAAGCGTCAACCTCTAACATCATTTATATTTACAAAAATGCGTCACAAACAAACATTATAGAGTAATATCTGCATGCAAGATATACATGATTTGGAACAATAGTTGATTTGGAACAAAAATTTGGATTTTTGCCAAGAAAAAAGGTAAGGTAATCTGAGGTGAGAGCATTCTGGGGAGCTAGAGTGTGTTGTAGATAGCAATTAGTCTTTGAATTACA
Source organism: Erythrolamprus reginae (assembly GCF_031021105.1). Lineage (NCBI taxonomy): Eukaryota > Metazoa > Chordata > Lepidosauria > Squamata > Dipsadidae > Erythrolamprus > Erythrolamprus reginae. The sequence goes on along the minus strand of NC_091952.1, from coordinate 185,448,154 downwards.
ACCAGAAATGGGATTATAATTTTGGTCATAATTTGTAATGGTCATAAATTGAGGCATCCACATGACCAGACCTGATTTTTACAACTGTTTGTTAAGTGGCCTTTTTTATTAGAAACTGACAAAACCCACCAGAAACCAGCAAAAGACATTGCAAATTTGAAGTGAAAATTGATCAGATTTTTTTTTTGTTGCCTTTTGGGAGTGGGGAGTTCAGTTATTCGTCATCAAGGCCAACTGTCAATGAAGAAAACAAAAACTGAAGAAGAGACGTTGCTTTGCATTAAGCAGATTAAGTCGTAAATTTGGAGTGATGTTATATGAACATTTCTCAGTTGAGATTTTTTTTGTTTACAGTACAGTAATCAAGATGATTGCTTCTGATGATTTCAGATGTTTGTTGTATGCAGACTTTTGGCCAAATTATCATGCCTATTTAGTCTAAAGAACATTAAATAAAAGACATATACAATATATATTGTATATTGTACACTGTTTTATTGTTGCTGTTAGCCGCTCCGAGTCTCCGGAGAGGGGCGGCATACAAATCCGATAGATAGATAGATAGATAGATAGATAGATAGATAGATAGATAGATAGATAGATAGATAGATAGATAGATAGATAGATATAATATTGTTTTCTATCTTTTGAGCAGAGAGCTAATCTGATACCAGGCTAGAAAGTGGGAGATGATGAGTTTTACTCCTGTCTTAATAAAAGACAGGTGGGTAACCTCAATGTAGTCACTTTCTCTTAGTCTTAGGAAAGAGTCAGGGACAAAATCATTTCTGAAAAACATTGGCAAGAAAATTGGGGGGACTTTTAACGATTTATTTGCACCAGATTAAAAATCATGTGAGCAAGAATTACATTCTATTCAAGCTATGCTTTATTACAATTTTAGAGTAGGAGTAAGAGTCTGTAGGAGTAGGCTATAGATATGCAAGTTCAATCCTACCGATGCTAAAATAATATTTTCTTACGTTAAAACTCTTCTAAGGACTGCTGAAAAGAAAGCAAAAAACAAAGCAACTACACTATAGAAAAGTGGAACTTCATCTTTGTCTCCAGAAACATGTTATGTTTTTAGATCTTGTTCCTCCAAATTCTGCTCTTCTTTCTTCTGAATCATCTTCAACAATCTCTGATGGGTTTGTTAGTTCAGTCAATTGCTGGCTTTTATATATGCTTTGCCTTCCAAACCAGCTCTCACTTAATTCATAGCAAACCCAGAATTCACCTATTTAATTGACTGCTAACAGAGACTTTTTGTTATTCTTTACAGCGCTCATTGAAAGACCCCAGTACCAGATCATGTTTGATTTCTAGGCTATGTTCCCTGTGATTAAAAACTGAATCTATTTACAGTACTCTGTGCATATGAGAATGAGTGCAAATCTTCAGTGCTGTTCATTCATATGATTAATATTAAAACTTAGTATTGTATAATTCAGTTAACATCATTCTCACAATTTTTAGTTGTTTTAATACTATGGTACAAATATTAAATTAAAGATGGTAAACAATACTGAAAGTGTTGCAGCCATTGTCATGTCTTCTACCATATCAGAACAAGGATGAAATGGAGTTCAGATTTGAAGAGGTTAACATTTGAAGAGGTTATCATAAATAGAAAGATGCAATATTTTCTATTGTATTTCTTCCATTTTCTGTGGTCAGCGTGTCAACTTTCTATACAAATGTTAATGTATGGAGTATGGAGTAATGTATAGAGCTTTAAACTGACCTAAGTATTTCAGAAGGAATAAATAATTTATGCAATCGTATCGCTGTAAATCATTTAAGATCCTCAAATTTTATTATGCCAATAAGTAGACTGAATACTTTTAATAAGGACCGTATGTGTTTAATAAAAGATGCTTACTTAAACCTCATGGGCCACATAAAATAGTTTAAAATATAAATGCCTATTGTATTACAGAACATGACTCGCCTTATTTTTTACTTTTTAAATCTCGTGATTTAATCACAAGATAATTTATCTTGTGATAAATCACAAGAGATGTATTTACCTATTTATTCCCCGATTTACACAATTTCAGTGTATGTTTCGTAGCGTTGTGGTTTAAAAGTATGGCCATTATTAAAATCATTTATTGAAAGTTCAGTGAAAATATATGGTACATTTTTTCTGTCGGGCTCTCTGGTAGAATCCTCCCAAAAATTCACAGGTACAAATTTCACATACACACACACGTTTGAAAATTCAAAACAATGTCCTTTATAATGAAAATTCCCTTAAACCAAGCCCTCTTTTGATATAGCAAAGAGCACTCGTCTCCAAACAAACTGGTAATTTGTACAAGTCCCTTATCAGTTCTGTGATACTTAGCTTGCAGCTGTGAGGCAATTCACAGTCCTTCTTCTTTCACAAAGTGACACACACTTTGCTCTGGTTTAGTTTCAAAGCAGGGAAAAATCAGCACACAAAAAGTCAAAGTCAGTAAAGCAGTCACGAAACACAACGATCAGATAATCCTCCACAATGGCCAAACCCACAGGCTGCTATTTATAGCAGCCTCACTAATTACCACAGCCCCACCCAACCACAGGTGGCCTCATTTTCTTTGATAATAATCTCTCAGTTGTTGTTGCCTATGCATTGCTCTCCTCATGCGTGGCTGTATCATTAACTCTTGTTCCGAATCCAAGGAGGAGCTAGATAATTGATCTCCTTCTGAGCTGTCTGTCACACTCTCCTCCTCCCTGTCACTCATGTCTTCTTGGTAAGAGGAGCCTTCATCATCAGATTCCACCGGGGGGGGGGGGGGAAACAGGCCTGCAGCATGTGGATGTCTCCCCAACATCCACAGTCCTTGGGGCAGGAGCAGGGCCAGAGCTAACCATAACAGCATTCATCTGAATATTATCTGGCTGCAAGATGTGTTTTGCCATACCATGAGCTGCAAGGGATCAAAGTTAAGTTGTAAACTCTGTGACACAGGGTTTGGAAATTAAGAAAGTTAACTCTACTTCTTTTTGCCAACAGTCAGATTTGATCCCTGGAAATGACACAGAAAATTCCATGCAGCTTTCTTGGAAGTAATTTGCCTTAGAGAGAGAGTGAACAGCTCAAAGATACTCAGCTGAATTCTACTCCATGGCAGAATTGGAACTTTGTCTTCTCACTCCTAGCTCAGCCCCTTCACTAGTAGACTAGATTAGTTCTGCAATGTAGTTAACCCTCAATTTATGACGATTAATTGAGCTGGTTGTTTAGTGGGACATAATGTGACTGAAGGCTTGTATCATTTCTGTCCCATCGCCCATATTAATCTACAGCCTTGAGACCTTAAAGATTCCTCTGTTTTGGTTAATCATGCAAGATGTCCAGGAACAATAGTCATGGATAGTGTAGAGCATTTATTTAATTTGTGTAGTCCTTCCGTACACAGATGGTATTACCGTGTTTCCCCGAAAGTAAGACAGTGTCTTACTTTCTTTTTACTCCCAAAAGCCCCACTACGTCTTACTTTCGGGGTATGTCTTACATTGGAAAAAAATTGAAAGGGTCGCGTTCCCGAAGGCATCTCCCCAGAGTCCAAAAGGGCAGCCGTGGGACAGGAGCCTCGTGAGCCCTTTTCCAAGTTCAACCTCAGGGCTCCAAGCGGCGTGCACGCGTGGAGCCACAGACGTGTGTCAGGGAAGCGTGTGTCTGGAGGGGAGGAGCCGCTCTGCGCAGTTGGGCAGCCCCACCTGCCTGCCAGAAAGGAGGCGGGCGAAGGAGGGCGCAGCTCCGGCCGCTCGCCTCAGAGCTGGTCGCCCTCGCTGGCCGCTTGCAGCCAAGCCTCGGCAAGACTCGGTTGCTGGGACGAGCGCCTTCGCTGCAAGCCGCCGCCTGCTCGGCTCGCTTCGGACCAGCGCCGTCCTTCGCTTTGCCAAGCCGGGGAAGAGGCGGTGGCGCCGCGGCGAGGCGAAGGCAAGGGGCGCGCGGGGAGCTTGGAAGCGACGTCATTGGGCTCCCCCCCCCAGCAATACCCCCGTGTTTCCCCGAAAGTAAGACATATGTCTTACTTTCGGGGTACGGCTTATATTAGCCGACCCCCCTGAAACCCCCGATACGTCTTACAATCGGGGGTGTCTTACTATCGGGGAAACAGGGTACTTGGCCTACAATGCAAATTTATATGACATTCATATTTTCTTCTAACCATTTACAAGAAAGAAATTAGAATTATGCTAAAATGGTCCATTCAATGGTTTTAATGTTGTCTTATTGCTCTGTACCCATTTTAATACATATAATTTATATAAGGTTTCATAAACTTCCTCTAACCATTCTTGAAGATGGCACTGCAATTTATCCCAAGGTAATTTGCATGTAGCATTTGTTAAACTACAACCTCTTGAAGTTTATTAACTAAAAATAAAGGCTTTATATGATTTTCCCTTCTCCAGTAAAAATTACATTTTTAAATCTTAAATTGTTTTTTTTTTTGACAAAATATTTTGGGGAATATAGAGGAAATCTTTTGACACGGTTAAACAAAGACAGTTGAGACTGAACCTCTAGTAATTCCATTATCCCCAACATGGTCAAGAAGAGATGTAGAAGGTGTGTGAAGTCTTTTCTGATTTTCTGAATGGCCAGAAAATGCCATTTGGGAGTACAATGATGACATCATAGATGTCATGGCTGAATTTGTTTGACTCATTTTGGGCCTTTGGATGTGTTGACATCAGCAATGTCAACATTGCGGCTGGAGGATCATCACCACCAAAGAAATGATAGAGGGTTTCATGTTTGGTCAATAACTTACTTATTGTCCACCTGCTTTCCTTGGCTCAGCTTTCCTTGCTCATGGCTCACATCTAACTTATTTCATAGTTTGTTTTTTCATGCACAAAGAAAAAATCCTTGAAAAACATGGATGACTGATAGTTGTTCTTAAATATGCTTTGGAAATGATTTCCACTGCAATTCTGGCTCCATTGAGATAAAGAATAGTTTTTATGTCTGGAAGAGAGGGCCTGAACATATTTCTAACATATTTCTAAAACGGTATAGGATAATTACTATATTTAAACCTAAAACAGCTATCATTTTCTAGAAATTATGGAAATAAAACAACTGTAGCAGTTGCACAATTGTCTCAGAGCACTTTTTAGAAAAAGAGATGGAGGTTGATTTAGAAAGTGAGATGGAGGTGAGCATAATTTAGGTTTTGTAGGAAGAAGATGACAATGAAGAAAACAGTAGGAACAGAAGAAATTTTAAAAAACAAAACTCAATTTTTAAAAAATTGGTTTCAAAATCAAAGGGGGTAGAGGAAATTTGGGATTGCATGATAGATTCCAGCCATGAATTGTAAACAAGGTGCTAACGATCTTCCCAGCTCTTACCAGCCTGCAAGCTCTTTCATTGTTATTCTCTGCGAAGCATGTTTACCAAGCCCTAAATCTCTGCAGGTTTTTTTTTATTGCTCTACTTGCTCCAAATATTTCTTTCTTTACAGAAAACAACAATGAAAGAGCTTGCAAGCCTTAAGGTTGGAAAGAAACATTCCAAACAAGTAGAGCAATGGGGAAAAAAAACTGCAAAGGCTTAGGACTTGGAAAACATTCTTTGCAGAGAGTAACAATGAAAGAGCCTGCAAGGTAAGAGCTGGGAAGATCTTTAGCACCTAGTTAGGGTTGATAAAAAGCTTCGAAAAAAGCTGCAGAGTATAAGACACATCCAAATTTTCAGCCTCTTTTAGGGAGGAAAAAGGTGCATCTTGTACGCCAAAAATATGGTAAGTAAATTGGAATCAAAGCCATTATGTTTATTTCATTATGCAAGATTTTGCATTGCGAACATTATACTAAAGAGACATTTGTCAGGTTGTCAAAAGAGAGCTAAAAATGAGCATACGTTTCCACGCTGAACAAGAAAATGCTGAGGCAGTGCTACCCCCATTGCATTTATGTGGAAGAACTGTAATAAGCTTGCAAAGGTGGGAGCATTAAATCTTGTTCTTCCTCTTGTGAAGTGGTCTCTAGGGAACTACACTTCATTAAGAGAAAAGGAAATTCATTCCAACTTGTTGCCTCCAAGCAAAAAAGGATGAGATAAGCACTGGACCACATTTATTACAAATAAATAATTGGACAGTGTTCTGCAGAGAAAGGGCCAAGAACTATCTAGGAAGTGGATTCAAAATAATTTTGAAGAATATAGAAAGCACTCAGACTCAGGGAAGCTTTTTCATAGTACGTTCTGCACTCTTAATATGTTATTGCCATGATTTCTGTTCAGTTTGATATTCATGGCACAATTCAATTTCTTATTTGTAAGTCTTTATTATTATTTTATTATTATTATTATTGATTAGATTTGTATGCCGCCCCTCTCCGAAGCAGCTCACGACAATAAAACAGTACAAATCCAATGATTAAAAGCAATTTAAAACCCTTAATATATAAAAAAACAGTCATACATCTCAGACAAACCATACATAAAATGGAAACGGCACAGGGGAATCAATTTCCCCATGCCTGACGGCAGAGGTGTTTTTTTAAGGAGTTTGCGAAAGACAAGGAGGGTGGGGGCAATCCTAATCTCCGGGGGGAGTTGATTCCAGAGGATCGGGGCCGCCACAGAGAAGGCTCTTCCCCTGGGTCCCGCCAGACGACATTGTTTCATCGACAGGACCCGGAGAAGGCCAACTCTGTGGGACCTAACCGGTCGCTGGGATTTGTGAGGCGGAAGGCGGTCCTGGAGATACAGTATTCTGGTCTGATGCTATGAAGGGTATGAGTCTATTCTCGTACTTGATTGTTTTCTTCAAGTCTATAGAATTTGATGTAGCTGATGGATTGCCTACTTTTCTTTGGAAACTTAAGAACCACTGGCCCCTGAGAGATAGGCTTTTCTGACCCAGCTCCCCAAACATGACAAACCCTATGTATTTAAATCAATGATTCCTTTATTAGGTGCGCCAACACAGCCCTGTTAAAAAGTCTCTCTCTCACTGAAGGCTAACAAGTCTGTCTGGCAGGGAGATGAATAGTTGTCTACTGCATCAATTAATCTCTGTCCCCTGCCTTTTATCCCCAGAGCTAGGGTTGGGATTTGCTAGGAGCAATAGCCCACAGATTTCCACTGCTCTCCTCTCCTCTGCCTTCTGTGTATCGATGCGTCAAGCGCTGGACCCAGTTGTTCTTCTTCTTCCTCATCAGCCACCTCCAGACCTCGGGGCTGTGGACTCTCTGTCTGAGGGCTGATGGATGGGCCAGGCTCTGCCTCTGTCTCTCTCTCTCTCTGCCACAGCTCCATTCCCTCTTTCCCCTCGGAGCTCTTAGGTCGTCTTGAGGCTGATCCTGACTCCTGCGCTGCCTGCTCATCTGATTCGGGTAGAGGGGGGGCCAGCAGCCCACAGGCCACAACACAGGCCAGGGATATCAGAATGACATATAATATGTCACAATGCAAGTCCCTCCTTCTTTCCATGTGCATTAAAGTTGTGCTGTCAATTTTCGGATGAAATTAATAAGAATCAGCAGCTGCCACTCTGAAGAACAATAAATTGTGGGATACTGCTTAACTTCAGTATTATCTAAATTCTAGTTGAATATAGTTTAAATTTTGTGGAATGATGACTATTTGAATATGTTTGTAATTTCCTATAAAGGTCTGGTTGAAGATTGACAGGGTAAACAACACCAAATGATTATTGTTAAGTGCATAAGTGCACCAGAGTGCCTTCCATCCCCTGTCCTAATGTTTCTCTTTTACTAGTATCATGTATATAAATATTATTATATCTTTGTATACCACCAATACACACTTGACAAAACAAGCAAATAAAATAAATAAACAATTCCTTTTCAACTTTCAGATTGCACATGGTTAATTGGTTGGTTGCTCATGGTTAATTTTCTCTTCTTTGCAAGTTGAGTTTGTTGAGTTGGAGCCACAAATATTATTAGTTCCTTTTGTATTTAGGCTGAATATCTAATTGATGACAACTAAATCATATAAAGGTTAACTTGAAAAAGGGAATTGCATATAATAATAGGATAAAGAGAGAAATATTATTTTAAAATACATTTGTTATTCAACCAGCACAAAATGTGTCTTTTTGGGTAGATTTTGTGTTCATGGTTTTGTCTTCAACATACCTTTAGCAATAAAGTGGATATAAATGTCATAACTTTTTCAACTTTTTGAACTGTACAGATGATTGAAACATAGAAGATTGATGGCAGGAAAAGACCTCATGGTCCATCTAGTATGCCCTTATACTATTTCCTGTATTTTATCTTAGGATGGATATATGTTTATCCCAGGCATGTTTAAATTCAGTCACTGTGGATTTACCAACCACGTCTGCTAGACGTTTGTTCCAAGCATCTACTTCTCTTTCAGTAAAATAATATTTTCTCATGTTGCTTCTGATCTTTCCCCCAACTAACCTCCTGATATTTAGGAATGTTACTTTATTTAGCCCAATGCATTCTCAGAATTGAAACATAAAAGCTTATCATACCACGAGGTCATTAAAAATATTTAGATACCACTAAAAAAATAACATTTATTTATTTCCTAGCTAAAAAGCATGGTATTAGCATTTATATGGTTATTATTTTTAAAATCTAAATGTTATAGAAGGGAGATAAAAGATCTCATTGATAGTACCAAAGAAATGTTACATGGCACAGTTATATATTACATTCAACAAATAATCAGAAACTCTTTTTATTTAGGATTCTGTTTCTAAAGTTTTTCTTGATTTTGATTTTCTTCCATTATGTTATATTATTAAAGCCGGCGCTAAAAAAATCAAGATCGTATGTTTTCTGATAATTTTCCAAGAATTCTCTGCTTAGCACATATAGTGGTAATATGAAGGGGTAAGAATGAAAAACTAAAGAATAAATTTAGATAATCTACCTTTTAGTATATCATATTAAGTCTATACTAAAACTACTTTTCTGTACAAAGGTATTGCCTAAATATATGACCTACTTTTTCTAAATATTTTGTTTACAGTGTAAGAAAAATAATGTGCTAGTTGAAAGCATGCTCCAGTAAAGGATAATAATTCACACATAATTACAACATTACTTAGAAATGCTTGATTATAGTGTGCACTTTTATAATTAGTATCTGACACTTTAAAAAAGCAGTGAAAATTGTTTTAAAAAACCCATACATTTCAGCATTGAAACAGCTTTGAAAATATTAATGATAATAAAAGAAATGGGAACAATGTGTTAGAGTTTGAATTTATTTTTGCCATCAAACATAAGGTTTGTAAACTATAGGAGGCAGTAACAATATAATGTTCCTCACATACACAATTTTTTTTATAAGTGATGTTATTAAATATATTGCATGCCTTTACAATCCACATAATAGTTTCATTTTTAAAGGCACTGATAGAATGATATTTGTGGGTGTCTTGGCATATGCAACATCCCAGATGGTATCTGTGGAATGTCCAAATTATTATTTTTAATAATGACCAAAATTTCAAACATGTCTTTCAAAATATTATTTTAGTGCCCATGATAATTTGGGCACCTATAAAGGTTGCTAATCCTTATTCTATTTATGAAATCTCAATATCATTATACAGTAATTCCATAGTTAAAAGAAAACAGCCATTTTAAAGTAAAATAAAAGGCATTAAGTATATAATGAAGAACATTTTAATTTGATTGAGGAGATGTAAACAATATTTTAAAATTCCATGTTTGAATTTACCTCATTTTTTCCCAGAGGCCTTGGGTCTCATTGAAGACTTTACTTTCATAAGCTTATAGTAGTATGTTGGTACTCAATTGCTTTTAAACTTATTGAATTTGGTATTCAACGCATTTTGTCCCGGTACTCATTGTACATTGTACACAAACTAGAATTTTTCAATGTCATCTGCCTTGTATCTCATTACATTATTCCTTATTCCTTATGTGAAAAAATGTAGTTGGTGCTCATTGTTTTTGGTACTCAGCATGCCTCCCTAAACCAATTAACAATGAGTACTGAGGTACTACTGTGTGTAAATGAGCAACCTCTCCTCTGCAATATCATCCTTCCTCTAGAATTCTCTGCTTAAGTGTTTGTGTGTAGTGTCTTAAACAAATAATGCTGTTTCTTTCTCAGGAAGAGCAGCTTCAGTTTTAAAAAGTAAAGGTTTATGAGCCTTGCAGTTAGCAGTCAGATAATTTTGATTTAATAAATATATGTTTAACTTTATAGAAAAAAGATGAGATGAGTTTGACGTATTTTCAGTTTACAGGGTTGGGAGAATAGCATACCTCTGTACGTTAAATGCATAATATCAGTAAGCTTAATCAACTTTCAATAATGCAAAATAATTATAGCAATAATTCATAAAAATCAAACTGATTGATTACAGGCAGTCCTCCACTTTCAGCCATTCATTTAGTGACTGAAGTTACAAAGGCAGTGGAAAAAGAGACCCATGACTGATGATTGTTACAGCCTCCCTGTGGTCATGTGATCAAAATTTGGAGACTTGGCAACTGGCATGTATTTATGACTGTTTCAATGTCACATGGTCATGTGATCCCCTTGTGGGTCTGACAAAGTCAATGGGGAAGCTACATTCATTTGACAACCATGTTACTAACTTAACAACTGCAGTGATTGACTTAACAAATGACAAGTAGGGACACAAAATTCAACATCTCTTTTGCTTAGCCACATAAATTTTAGTTCTGGTTGTAAGTTGAGGGCTTCCTATATGTGTCATTAAGCCAGCAATGACCCTTACCTCCTACATAAACAGACCTTCTCTAGGATAATCTGACCCCAACTTGACCCTGTGTACTATATATGCCAGCTATGCACTCATATGCCACTTAATTAAGTCAATTTACCTTGATGCTAATCATCCTTATTTTTCTTTCCATCTTTCCCAGCATTGTTGTCCTTCTCAAGGGAACCGGGTTTTCCCATAAAGTATCCAAAGTGTAATAATTGGAGCCTGCTTGAAGATGCATTGAAGAACTTGGATTGATTAATTCTGTGATCTGTTACTTTGCATCTTTGGATATCCATTTTATTCACAGGAATTTTATCTATCACCAACATCAGTATTCTTCCAATCCTACTTCTTGAGCTCCAGCTTGATCTGATCTTTATAGGTGTAGATGCCACACCATCTGAATATATTTTCCACATTCATTGCTGCTCTTACCAGTTGCTAGTCTATGGCATATTTCTTGACTCTTGGTTCCCTTATTATTGATAGTTAATTCTAAAATAAAGAAGCAGACCACTATTCAAAATTCAACATTGCCAGTTTTAACACTGGTGGTTACATTTGTCATTAATCTGGGGTTATCCATATTATGAAGATTCATTTCATCTTTCAATATATTCATGCTTCTTATGTTCTATGATTTCCACTGTAATTCTCTTTGCAGCTTTGCATGCTTTTTTATCAATATCAACAATTAGATGTCCCGAATCTAGCTGCCTCAGAAACAGAATTACTCTAAAATATCCTTCAATAATATATTTAACAGATTAACAGAGTTGGAAGGGAACTTGCAGATCATCTAGTCCAAACCCCTACCCAAGCAGAAGTTCTACATCTGCCTCTACCTAGGGTCGAACTCACAACCTCCTAATTGTGAGGTAAGAGCTCCACCTCAAGGTTGCAGCACACTCATATTGTGTGCCATCTGTCTTGAGAGCCCATCTGCAGATATTGTCAATTTCTGTACTTTAATTTTGCCTAACAACAACAACAATAATATTAATATTAATAAAGTCAGAGGGATGGGGGAGAGAATTAATCCCCCCCATGCCTGGGTCTTCAACATCTTGCGGAAGACAAGGAGGGTGAGGGCAATTCAAATCTCTGGGGGGAGTTGATTCCAGAGAGCCGGGGTTGCCACAGAGAAGGCTCTTCCCCTAGGTCCCGCCATACGACATTGTGTAATCGACTGGACCTGGAGAAGGCCAACTCTGTGGGACCTAATACAAGAGTGGTTTATCATTGCCTTCTCCATGCAGATGAAGTTATTTCTTTGCCAGTGTCATTAAAGTGATCATCTACTTCCAGCATCTTCCTGTATTATAGCTTACCAATGAAAGTGCCCATTTCAGTGGAGCAACTGCGATGACCTTTATCCTTTGGGTGACCGTTTGGGGAACATATACTCTTGGGGTAAATTCCCAGCATTTTTTGTTCATCCTTCCAGGAATATTCATCTGATGTCAGTCCTTCAAGCTAGGCCAGGCCAAGAAATGGACCTACATGAATTTCTGTAATTCTGTCTATTTTACTGTTATACAGCAGTGGTTCCCAAACTTGACAACTTTAAGAGAGAATTCTGGGAGTTGAAGTCCACAAGTCTTAAAGTTGCCAAATTCTAAGACCTCTATTATAGAGCCTGATAAACATTGAAAGCCTGACTAAGTTTCTTTGTTTTGTTATTCCAAATAGAGTCTACTCCTGGCAATTTTGGATTTCTTTCTCATCCCCTCCTATCTTTCCAGGTTAACTCCGGGTATCAATAATAGGTGCTGTACATCTTTTTAAGGCTATTTCCATATTCCATCTTCACCATGATGAAACAGTATAGAACAATGATGGCGAATCTTTTTTTCCTCAGGTGCCAAAAGGTTGTGCGCATGCAATAGCATACATGCCCTCATCTATAAAGCAATTCCCTCCCCCGCTCATGTGCATATAACACCCCCCCCCATGCTGCCCCACTGTGCCCCACACAGATCTCACTGACTTCTAGGCCCGTTGGGCCATTTTTCAGCCTCCACAGGCTTTAGGAAATACTCCTGAGCTTGTGGGTGGTGAGAAACAGGCCCAAAGACCTAACCAGAAGTTCGGAAATGAACTTCTGGTTAGGCCATTGGGCCATTTTTCGCCCTCCCTGGGCTTCAGGAGGCTTTTCTGAAACCTGGGGAGGGTGAGAAATGGCCCAACAGGCCTACCAGAAGTTCATTTCCGAACTTCCGATAGGATAGAATAGAATAGAATGGTAATGGCGGTGGCAGGAGGCTCCGCCCACCTATCCCGGATGCTTCTGCACATGCAAACCAGTAGCGAGACTATTTAGAACCCATCATTGCTCTATAAGACTTTTTATGTTCATTCAAAACTCCTATATACTCCTCATATACTGATTGGTAGGTCTCCAATTTGACAGCTTAACAGCATTAGCATTTCATCACTTTGGTTACCTGTCATTTGATTTGTTCATTATTTTTCTACTACTGTGTTTCTATTTTACTGTACAAAACTCAAGAGTCAAAAATACTAATCTGATATGTATGATTCACTACAGGATAGTACCTGGTTGGTTTCTTTGCAGTATAGCTTAAATCCTCTGCCATATATCAAGTAAAAATGTATCATAAAATATTAGGAATCATATTTGTATAGAACATTCTTTGGGAAGAGGGAATGAAGAAGGATTTTTCCTCCTATCCCTCTTCAGATTTTACATAAAAACAACAACACTTAAGACTGTATTAAAACTATGAGATATGATTTGTAAAACATAGTCTTCAGAGTTTTATATTTAATTCCATCCAACAAGTAATATTTTATAGAAAATACATACTGCAATTTAATGTCTTATACCTGTATATATTTGTTTATATAATATATATATTTGTTTATGCCAAAAATATAACAACGCAACCATCCAGCTTAGAACTGGCCTAACTGGGTGAACTATTGACTGACCTTTGGAAGACAACACAGAAAATTCATTGCTGGGAGAGAAAATTAAAGTGGAGCGCTGCATTTTGAATTTTTTTGTTTCAGTATGTTTGTTTGCATCACTGAATATCACCATTATGCATGTATAGAAGCAAATTTAGCGGAAGTTCATTATCATATTTTAAAGAATGTAAGGCCCTGGTTAGCATGGCATATAGAAACAGAAGACTGATGGCAGAAAAAGACCTCATGATCCATGTAGTCTGCCCTTATACTATTTTTTGTATTTTATCTTAGGATGGATATATGTTTATCCCAGGCATGTTTAAATTCAGTTACTGTGGATTTACCAACCACGTTTGCTGGAAGTTTGTTCCAAGGATCTACTACTCTTTCAGTAAAATAATATTTTCTCACGTTGCTTTTGATCTTTCCCCCAACTAACTTCAGATTGTGTCCCCTTGTTCTTGTGTTCACTTTCCTATTAAAAACACTTCCCTCCTGAACCTTATTTAACCCTTTGACAGATTTAAATGTTTCGATCATGTCCCCCCTTCTCCTTCTGTCCTCCAGACTATACAGATTGAGTCCATTAAGTCTTTCCTGATACGTTTTATGCTTAAGACTTTCCACCTTTCTTGTAGCCCGTCTTTGGACCCGTTCAATTTTGTCAATATCTTTTTGTAGGTGAGGTCTCCAGAACTGAACACAGTATTCCAAATATAATTTAATGTGTTACAGTAGCTGAAGAATTGTAAGCGATTAAAGTCCTAGACCAAGCTCACGGGCCACATGTGGCTCTGAATGGTTAATAATGTGGCCCAACAAGATTGTAAACTTCTAACATTATTATGTAATTTTATATACATTAACTATATTATATATTTTATATATGGCCACGCATGTCTTAGACTTACGTCAATCTTTCCTCAGATATGTAAGTTAGTGGGTGGCTTTTTTATTATGTACTACCAGTATGTAGCTAGCAAAGCTGAAGTTTTGAGTCTTTTCTACTCCCACTGACTTAGTTCCTATTCAGGATTAACCATTACAAATAAAATGATAATAATCACCATATCTTAGTTGTATTCATCATTTTGCAGCTGACATAATGAAAGTAAGCATTCAAAAAAATCTGTGACATTTTATTGGGAAAAAAGGTGAGTTTAATCACTTTTTCTTTTGGTTAAGATATTTGTTCCCAATACTATGTGTGGGATTTTAATTCCTGCTATATATACATCAATCAGAAATTTGTATGTTGAGAAAACTGTTTGTATAAAAACTATAGCCAAAATTTATTGCATTTCACTTAAATGAGTGTTCAGAATATCTAATAGATCTATGCTTATTTTGAGAATAATTTTGAAATAATATTTTGAATCTTGTGTGAACACAGCTCCTCTCTATTGTACAATAAAACAGCCTATTTTTTTTTCCAAACTTCCATTTAAGCTTTAAATGCTGCTATTTAAAGATGCCCAGTAGTTAATCTTATTCTTAATATAGCAGCATTTTTATAGAAACACATGGAAGCCAGGCTGCTAATGAATATCAGAAATTTGCTGCCTCTGTGCACAGCACATTACCATTTCTAATATTTACATAGCCTAATATTTAGAATAATTATTCTAAAGAAAAATTAAATCTCTGCGACCTCTTTCACATGCTGTTAAATTGTGGTGCGCTTGAAAGAAGAAATTATTGAAATGTGGAGGAAAATATTAAGTATATATAAAATATAATTATCTAGATTGTCAAACAATTTTTACCTAGAGTTTTGCCTACTCTTTTTAATGGGCTCCCAGGCTGCCACATAATCCTTTTATTTTCCTCCATATCAGGGATTCCCAAATTGGTCAAATTTCAACGAGGCTACCTATTGTTGTTGTTATTGTTGGTTATACAGTCAGCCAAACGACCGGATCTGGCATTTTTAATCCTCTTATTGAGTCTTTCCCAACAATCTAGATAAGGCAGATGCTGATGTTTGTTTGTTTGTTTGTTTCTTTGTTTAGTCACCCAATCCCGAAAGACTCAGGGATGTTTGAAGGTATTAAAGACACCATCATCACGGGATATAAGCTTCTCTGAGTAAAGCTGCCTTTTGCAATTGATTGATGGTGACTTTGTCTATGGCGATGATATTCATACTCCAGTTATTTTGGGATTACATCTAAGGTGCCTATCACTATTGATACTACCTTCTGTAAACACTGGTCCTTCTGCTGTTTGCAAATTTTGGTATTTTGTGATTTTAACCAATTCTTTATTTTCTGTTCTACTGTTCTCAGATGTCCACTACATTCTTTTTTTGCCTTTCTTATCAACAGTTGTGAAATCTGGGGTATGACATGACAGATGGTCTGAATTCTAAAGACTCCAAGCTTCTTCATTTACTACTTAGTCCATTTTGTGGTCCCACCAGTGCACCATTGTTGCTATTTAAGGGGCGTACATAATTGCACTGATGGGCCTTCCGTCCCCTGTCCAATTGTCTTTCCTTTCCATTTTATCATATATATTCTTTCCTTCCCACCTACTTCTCTTCCTCTTCACTTCCTATCTTTTATATATCACTTAATGTCTATTCCCTTTTATATGCATTGTATATTGGACAAAGAATAAATAAATAAATAAATAAATAAATAAATAAATAAATAAATAAATAAATAAATAAATAATATTTTGTCATGCTATTTTTTTTTCAGGCAGTCTGTATTATCTTCTGGCCATAGCTAACTAGCTGGTTCACTGTTTTTTTCGTTTGGTCCTTCTTGTAGACCAGTTTGATATGACTAATATTTATTTATTGCTATTATTATTTGTTATACTATTAAAGTAATATTTATTAGATTATTTTTATATAATAAATTATTTTGGAATCAATGAACACTCTGCAACTTTATGAAGGGGTCAATGAACTGAAAAGTTTGGGGGAACCCCCACCCCTGCTCTAGAACCATGATGGTGAACCTATGGCACGCATGCCACAAGTGGCACGCGGAGTCATATTGGTGAGCACGTGAACTCGGATCCGGCCTCCAGCCAGCTTATTTTCACCACTCCGAGCCCACGGAGAGGGGCGGCATACAAATATTATTGTTGTTGTTGTTGTTGTTGTTATTATTATTATTATTATTATTATTATTATTATTATTATTATTATTTTCAGGCCTTCTGGGCCCACTGTGAGTTGATAAATAGGCTATTTCCAGCCTCCAGAATAGGTGGGGAAGGCCTATTTGAAACGGCCTAGGTCTGGCCTCCAGAGGGCCTCGGTGGGGGGGAGTCCGGTTGGTTCTACACAGGCTACTAGAAAGGCTCTGAAGCCTGGGAAGAGTGAAAAATGGGTGTGCCATCATGTGCCAGGAGCCGGGGGAACATATGGAATTATGGGTGTGGCCACACACATGTGATCCCCCATGCTCCTCCCTTTTTGACACGCGAACCAAAAAAGATTCACCATCACTGCTCTAGAACACATTTACAAATGTGTTCCCATTATAGAAAAAGTACCTTAATTTAGCTCTGCTTGATTTGACTCCTTAGTCAGCGTACAGGCAGAATACAGGTAGTTCTCGACTTACAACAGTTCATTTAATGACCATTTGAAGTTACAACATCACTGAAAAAAGTGAATTACGACCCTTTTTCACACTTAGGGCCATTGTGGCATCCCTATGGTCTCATGATTTACATTGGGATGCTTGACATATCTCAGGAGCCACATAATTCCATTTTGCGACCTTTTGGATAAGCAAAGTCAATGGGGAAGGCAGATTCATTTAGCAACCATTTTACTAAGTATTGTGCTCATTCATTTAACAGCTATGACAGGAATGGTAGTAAAATGCAGAAAAACTCACTTAAGAAATGTCCCACTTAGCAACATAAATTCTGGGCTCAATTGTGGTTCTAGGTTGAGGTCTACCTGTAGTTTTGGCAAAAAACCCCAACCCAAACAGGTTTCTTGGTGTATAAAAAGCTAAAAACAGCTTTCGAGTTAATCCTGCAAATAGGCTTGTATCCAATACTAACGATAAATCACTTCTGTGATATGACTCTACATTTGTTTTTGTTGGAAATATATCATTAATCACTGTACTGCTATGCAAATTTTTGGTGCAGATGTTGTGTTGATTTTCATTGGAGTCATGCACAGATCTGTGCAGAAATAAGCTCCATGGAATTCATTGTGACAATTTTTCTGGAATAAATTTGTCTTATCTTTTCATGAACTCAAATTCCCTATGGGCTTTTCATACACTCCTAGTCTCCATTCCCTTTGCTGATCCTGCATGTGTAATTTAGTTTCAGAATTCGTGTGAATGAATATTCCGATAGAGTCAACTGGACGCACTAGATATGGATATGGATAATTAAGTTTGGCAGGCATTAGAAATATTTATTGAGAGATATCTGGTTCAGATATATCGGCTACAGTCCATATTGGAGAAAGAGATATACACACTTAACAGACATATTGCAAGCAGGAAAATTTATTATTTGCAGAACAGATGAAGCTTTGGGAACAGTTTGAGACTTGCCAGGCTGCGATAACTGAATGGATAGAAGCCGTGGATAAATTATTCTAAAACCATTTCTATTTTTGAACATGATACAGGTATGAGATAAAGCTCTCAGAAATCTGTTCAAAGGAAAATGCACTTTTTTTTTCTTTGAAGGAATCAAAACTTCAGATTATTTCCCCGTTGTAATAGGATTTGAAAATATAGCACCCTTTGACAGGGTGAGGGAAATAAAATCCTGGCAAGTGTAAAATGTGTATGTTGTGTTTGAAACTGACACATAGTGTTTTTAATAAGTCTAGAAAGGAGAACAACAATATCTATTGTATCTGAATTATAGTATGTGTGTTGCTTAGAAACAAAACATGTCAGTTGATTTCATATTTTTGGACTTTAAAAACCCCCAATAATTCCGTTGCCATTCCTGGGCATTTTTTCTTCTGATTTTCATATATATATGATGACATTTCATAGTAGGAGGCAGAAAATTTGCATTAAATTACATTTTCAAACAGGAATGCTCACCCAATGCAGAACATGGACCATTAAAAATACAAACTTGATAATTATCCGTGCATTCTGCAAAATTGTTTTTGTAGAATGCAGAATGACTCCTGGTTACTTCTTGAAGCAAATATTTTCCTTCAAGCTCACCAGTTGATTCCCATTTCAGGGATCCAAGAGACTACTATATACAGTGGTACCTCTACTTACAAACTTAATTTGTTCCATGACCAAGTTCTTAAGTAGAAATGTTTGTAAGAAGAAGCAACTTTTCCCATAGGAATCAATGTAAAAGCAAATAATGTGTGCGATTGGGGAAACCACAGGGAGGATGGAGGCCCTGTTTCCTCCCAGGAGATTCCTAGAGAGGCTCCATGGAGGCTTCTCCCCGCCTTTTCTGGCCCTGTTTCCTCCCAGGAGATTCCTAGAGAGGCCCCATGGAGGCTTCTCCCCGCCTTTTTCGGCCCTGATTCCTCCCAGGAGATTCCTAGAGATGCCCCAAGGAGGCTTCTCCCCACCTTTTTCGGCCCTGTTTCCTCCCAGGAAATTCCTAGAGAGGCTCCACGGAGGCTTCTCCCCACCTTTTCTAGCCCTGTTTTCTCCCAGGAGATTCCTAGAGAGGCCCCAAGGAGGCTTCTCCCCACCTTTTTTGGCCCTGTTTCCTCCCAGGAGATTCCTAGAGAGGCCCCACTGAGGCTTCTTCCACATTTTCTGGCCCTGTTTCCTCCCAGGAGATTCCTAGAGAGGCCCCACGGAGGCTTCTTCCACCTTTTCCGGCCCTGTTTCCTCCCAGGAGATTCCTAGAGAGTTCCCACAGAGACTTCTCCCTGCCTTTTCCAGTTACAGTTTCGGAGGCTCAGGTTTGTAAATGGAAAATGGTTCTTGAGAAGAGGCAAAAAAATCTTCTTATCTAGAAATGTTCGTAAGTACAGGCGTTCTTAGGTAGAAGAAACCACTGTATAATATGCCAGTAACATTTGAGGTGGATGTTAGAATGACAAACTTTTTTGCACTTGTCCAGAAATGGCTACCTGAAGGATAGTCTATTATCTTTTGCCTATTGACAAGATTAAAGTCATGGCTTCTTGCACAAACTTAAGAATTAAGTGTGATCCTGTCCCCAGCAATTATTCTGCTGCTTTTTGAACCTTGCTTTTTGGAAAGGGTTCAAATATAATTAAGACATAGCATGCTGAATTTCAGTATATGTGGAAACTAAATTAGCAATTCAATTTTTTTTAAAAATATATACCGGTATATATTTGGATTTGTATGCTGCCCCTCTCCGAAGACTCGGGGCGGCTCACAACAAGTGTAAAACAAATCATAAATAATCCAATTAATTAAAATATTTAAAGATTTTAAAAACCCCATATACTAACAGACACACACACAAGCATACCATGTATAAATTAAACGTGCCCAGGGGGAGATGTTTAGTTTCCCCTTGCCTGACGGCAAAGGTGGGTTTTGAGGAGTTTACGGAAGGCAGGAAGAGTAGGGGCAGTTCTGATCTCCGGGGGGAGTTGGTTCCAGAGAGTCGGTGCCGCCACAGAGAAGGCTCTCCCCCTGGGGCCCGCCAACCGACATTGTTTAGTTGATGGGACCCGGAGGAGGCCCACTCTGTGGGACCTAATCGGTCGCTGGGATTCGTGCGGCAGAAGGCGGTCTCGGAGATATTCTGGTCCGATGCCATGAAGGGCTTTAAAGGTCATAACCAACACTTTGAATTGTGACCGGAAACTGATCGGCAACCAATGCAGACTGCGGAGTGATGGTGAAACATGGGCATACCTGGGTAAGCCCATGACTGCTCTCGCAGCTGCATTCTGCACGATCTGAAGTTTCCGAACACTTTTCAAAGGTAGCCCCATGTAGAGAGCATTACAGTAGTCGAACCTCGAGGTGATGAGGGCATGAGTGACTGTGAGCAATGAGTCCCGGTCCAGATAGGGTGCACCAGGCGAACCTGGGCAAATGCCCCCCTCGCCACAGCTGAGAGATGGTTTTCTAATGTGAGCTGTGGATCGAGGAGGACGCCCAAGTTGCGGACCCTCTCTGAGGGGGTCAGTAATTCCCCCCCCCCAGGGTAATGGACGGACAGATGGAATTGTCCTTGGGAGGCAAAACCCACAGCCACTCCGTCTTATCCGGGTTGAGCTTGAGTCTGTTGACACCCATCCAGGCCCCAACAGCCTCCAGGCACCTGCACATCACTTCCACCGCTTCATTGACTGGGCATGGGGTGGAGATGTAAAGCTGGGTATCATCGGCATATTGATGATACCTCACCCCATGTCCTTGGATGATCTCACCCAGCGGTTTCATGTAGATGTTAAATAGCAAGGGGGATTATGGATCTTTTAATATTATTTTACATTTTTCTTTCAAATTTTGCTCTCTTGTTCCAAACTGAACATATCTCTAGGGCAGGGGTGGGTTCTACTTATCATCGCTACCGGTTTGCATCATGAAATCTTGTGCATGTGCGTCCCCTTGTGCAATTTGGCTTCCATGCATGCTTAGTAGCTGAGCTGAGGAGTGGATCAGCTGTGCTTCGGGCAAAGGAATAAAGGTCAGTATAAACCCCGGGGAAGGAGGGTGGGAGGGCCTGTTTACAAGCAGAAGAATAGGAAAAATCCTCAAAACAGTAAAAAAAAATTGCAAAAAATTCCCCCCCAAAAGATTTATTTTATTTGTTTTGTCCAATACACAATAATACACAATGAGGTTTATAGAGGATATAATCAGGTAGATTGTATTAAAGGGGGAATGGAGGAGAAAATAAAGGAGCGAAATATAACTATGAGAGAACAACAGAAAAAGATATAGGTATAGAAGAGAAGATATAGGAGATATAGGAGAGACAATAGGACGGGATGTTAGGCACTCTGGTGCACTTATGTACGCCCCTTACTGACCTCTAAGAAACTTGGTGAGGTCAACCGCGGATAGTCTAAGGGTAAAGTGTTGGGGGTTAGGGGATGATACTACAGAGTATCCAGGCGGTGTCCATGGATCGGCACTGGCAATCCAGTTTAGGGATATCACCAGTGGGTCGCTACCAGTTCAGGAGATCCGGTTCAAATCGGGAGGAACTCACCCCTGCTCTAGGGCTTTTCCAAGCACCAATTAAGCAAGTGACCATGCAAAAAAATTGGCTCAGATTGTTAAGTTGTGAATGGTCTTACATTAACATTCTCATCATTAGGCAAATTAAAATTTTACTTTATGTTAATAAAAGCAAATTTTATTTATTTTGGATATTGCAAGGCCTACCTAATGGCTAAATGTATGTGTGCGCACACAAACAAACATGCAATGTCTTTTGGGGGTTTTTGAAGATGACATGCATGCTTTGGCTATGTGTATGAAGAAATGGGAAATTTGGGAAATTTAGAGAAGAGAAGTAAGTTAGATTGGTTTTGGATGGCAATAAAAATAGGGGTTATAGGGACAGAAGGTAAATCTAGGGCAGTGATGGCGAATCTTTTTTCCCTTGGGTGCCGAAAGGGCATGAGTGTCTGTTATCATACATGCACGAGTGCCCACACCCATAATTCAATGCCTGGGGAGGGTGAAAACAGTTTCCCCCCCAAGGCCCTGTGGAGGCCAGAAATGACCTGTTTCCCAACTTCAGGTGGGCCCAGTAGGTTTGTATTTCGCCCACCCCAGGCTCCAAAGGCTTCCTTGGACCTGGGAGAGGGTAAAAATGCCCTCGCCCATCTCCCCGGAGGCTCTCTGGAAGCCAAAAACGCCTTCCCAGAGCTTCTGTGAAAGCCATAAATCAGCTGGCATGCATGTTGGAGCTGAACTAAGGCAACGGCTCACGTGCCAGCAGAAATGGCTCCACGTGCCACTTGTGGCACCTGTGCCATAGGTTTGCCATCACTGGTCCAGGGTCTATAAAGTAATGATTTAGAAGGAGTAGAAATGTTGGATGAGATTAAATGAGAAGTGAAAGACTAGGGGAAGATTGTTAGAAGGACTGATTAGCAAGAGGTTCACTGCTAAAATAATACTATTTAGCTGTTTTTAATAGGAAAGTGAACACAAGAACAAGCAGACACAGTCTGAAGTTAGTTGGGGGAAGATCAAAAGCAACATGAGAAAATATTATTTTACTGAAAGAGTAGTAGATCCTTGGAACAAACTTCCAGCAGACATGGTTGGTAAATCCACAGTAACTGAATTTAAACATGCCTGGGATAAACATATATCCATTGTAAGATGAAATACAGGAAATAGTATAAGGGCAGACTAAATGGACCATGAGGTCTTTTCTGCCGTCAGTCTTCTATGTTTCTATGTTTCTTATAAGGTATTCCAAGCACTGAGTCAAGACTGCCTAATACTAAATGTAATGAAAACAGATTAGTCTAGTTTTAATCAATTGATTCTGTGTATTTTTTTGCATTTATTTATTCTCTAACTGTTCATGTCTCAGACATTCAATTGTCATATTCTCTGTTGAATATTTAAAGGCTTTACTGCAATCCATAAAAGTCCACAAACAAATCTGAGTAGTTTACCTTAATCTGATTTTTTTTCCTGCTTGAGAAATAGTTGTCAGAAATCTCAGATCTTTTCTCTTTCTTAATATACCCTGTGGGACATCTAATAAAACGTTATGTATCGCATCTCCAAATTTTAAAGTATTATGCTCCCTTGTTCCAATGCTGCATTTTCTTGTCTTAAAATACATATGATTCTTCTTTGTGCTGTCTGTGTTTTAGTCAGTACATTTATTGAATTTCCAATAGTTCCTCTTGATCTAGACTAATATTTTTCAAACTTGGCAACCTTAAGATGTGTGGACTCTCACAATTCCCCAGCCAGTTTGAAGTTTATACATCTTAGTGTTGCCAAGTTTGAAAAACGATGATCTAAAACCAAAATGCTCTTTGAGTAAATTTTCCATTTAAAACTTCTTTACCAAACTCCAAGCCAACAATATTTTATGCAGTTCTGTTTTTTGCTATTTGTAAACCAGTTTCTATAATTAATTTTGACGTCTGAATTCTCTGATATGAGACCAATTCTTGTTGTTTTGTTGTATGGGTTTACTGTGCTCTTCTATTAGAAGTTGTTAATTTATCACATTTATCATGTGAATGATATATGAATGTTAGGAGCTCCTTTGATAGAAGTAGTCTATACTCTTCCAAGCTTTTTTTTTTTAATGTGGTGCACAACACAACTTTTTGGATTTTTCTGAAATCTAAACCCTCACCCAATTTTCATAAGTATTTTTAAATATTGTATTTACTTAGAGATTTGATAACCAGTCTTTTGATCAAAATATTTTACGGAACATTAAGTAGATTATTGTAACTAAACAAAATCTAGCATATGCGGTAAACCTCACAAACATTCAACCTATGATTGATATTAAAGGCTAGAATGTGCTTCTTTCAGTTTTGCAGTTCTAAGAGAATTTTGCCAGATTAAATATATACCATTTGTCAACCCTGAAGTTGGCTGAACTGGAGCCATTTTCTTTTTTGTAATTGCTTATTATTTTCTTGTTGCTTCAGGGCTGACACAGCCTGGAACAAAGGAGCCAGGGAGTGAGCTGTAGAAACAGCTGGGGTATT
Source organism: Erythrolamprus reginae (assembly GCF_031021105.1). NCBI lineage: Eukaryota > Metazoa > Chordata > Lepidosauria > Squamata > Dipsadidae > Erythrolamprus > Erythrolamprus reginae. The sequence goes on along the minus strand of NC_091952.1, from coordinate 185,423,854 downwards.
GTAGCCTAAATAAAATTATTTTCCTTGAGAATCAAGGGCATTGGTGCAAGTGTTCAAATGGTGGAGACTGAGGTCATCTAGCAATTGGATTGTATGCTGATTGGACCATATGACTGGAGACTGGAGGGAAGTGACAAAGTTTTACTTTTAATTGAGTGAAAAACTGGGGAACATTTAGAACCAGGATCATGCCATATGTCCCGATAAAATTGAGGAATTGCCTGTCTCAGAGTTCTTATTAAATGGGATGTATTACTTGGAACCCTGACACTATTGTTTGATTACAGTATAATCTGCCTTTAGACGTTAACCTGTCTAACTCAGCTATAATTGATGAAAGAAAATCACACTTGCTTATTGTAAACAATTTATTTAGGAAAATATTTTATTGATTTTAAGTCAGAATGTAGATTGTTTATGATCAAATGAAGTAGATCTGAAATGGTATATTATTCAATAATGGTATGTGTTCTAACCCAGTTAGAACACACAGGGCACGAAATTCTTGATTTTACTTCTTATTTATAAGTTGTTCAGAGCTTAATGAAGTTGTGAGTTCAATATAACTTTTAGGTAACTTTTTTATTTTAGATCAGTATTCAATTAGACCTTCTAGTATTTTGCTTTTCCAATGTAAATTAATAAGAGGCATGACAAGGCGATAATAAAAATTATCATTACTGATTGTTGTAGATAACAAGGTATTTTGTGTTAATTCACTTGCAGTTCTAAAGAGAGTGCTTTCTGCTTTACAATAAGGTTTTTAAATTTCAATAATTACCTTTCAGGCTATAGTTGTTAATGATCCTAATAGCTTTATATTGCCATCTGGCATTAGAAAACAGCTTCCATTTTGCTGTACTTTTTAAAAACTTTCAGTTTCAGTATCTGTTTTTAAACTCACAATTGGTGGCAAAGGAGACAAAATGGGATTAACACAGATATTTGTTCAAATGCTGCAAGGCGATTGGCATGTGGAGATCAACTTAGATGTACCCATATTGCAAGTCACAAAGTGTTTGTGTGTGTGTGTGTGAGACAGAGAGAAAATGAAGGAACCTTAGGAAGGTGGAAAAATTACAGTTGAAAAGGAAAATAATAAAAGAGTATGTGCAAATCAACTTTTTCTTGTTTTCCTTTTTGACTTGATAATATTGATAGTTATTACTGTTATGAAAATGTATTTAATGTATTCTTGTTTTCCAGTTTAGCTTGAACAAATTCACTAGCCATACAGCCACGCAGCAGTGGGTTGTTCCTGGTTTGGCCCAGTTCAATGAACCTGCAACAACAGGATTTAGACCCCACCACTGCAGCTAGGTCATCTTTCAACCAAAGATGTGCAACTTTCAAGCTAAGAAATACATTTAGCCTTTAGTTTGTGTGTGCCAGAACTCGAACCAAATTCTAAATACAGTAATACCTCATCTTATGAACTTAATTGGTTCCGAGACAAGGTTTGTAAGGTAAAAAGTTTGTAAGACGAAACAATGTTTCCCATATGAATCAATGGAAAAGCCATTAATGCATGCAAGCCCAAAACTCACCCTGTTTTTGCGCTGCTGGGATTCCACTGAGGCTCCCCTCCATGGGAAACCCCACCTCCGGACTTCCGTGTTTTTGTGATGCTGTGTAGGGGAATCCCAGCAGCGCAAAAACGGGCGCTTCGATGGCAACAGAAGTCTAGAGGCGGGGCATCCCAGTGGCGGCGGCTTGGGTTTGTAAGGTGAAAATAGTTTGGAAGAAAAGGCAAAAAACCTTAAACCCGGGGTTTGTATCTCAAAAAGTTTGTATGACGAGGGGTTTGTAAGACGAGGTATCACTGTACTAAAAATGTCTAGAAAGAAAAATGGATAGAGTCAGGACAAAGCTAAAATTGATTTAAATTCCATTAAAATGTGGTGAAATGAAAGGCAAGGAAGAAATAAAAAAAATTGAGGTGTGGAATTAGTGGTATATTTGGTTAGAGCAGAAAACCAAAAATTTATAGATATAAATGTAAATAACTGCAAGAGACATATGACACAGTACTGCTAAAAATGTTTATTGTTATATAAATTAGTAAAATTGAAAATTCAGATTTAAAAAATTGTGGTGGAATCATGTCAGATGATTTCCATGTATTTAATCATTTTCTCTTTCTGTCAAAATTTGGTTGTATGGACACTGTCAGCTTAATACTGTATAGGCAGCCTTGAGCCTCAGTTGGGTCCCCTGATTTAAGTGTTTTGAAGGCTGAGATATCTTTCTGTTCTCCAGGAAATGTAACAGGAGGGGAATTCCTGAAGTGGTAGCATCAGGTTGTTAATAGAGCTCCCAGCAGTGGTGCAAGAAATTATAATGCCATCAAAATGATAATTTGTAAATCTAGACTGCATGTTTCTGTAATATCATGATATATGATAGAAATATGTACCGGTAGGTTGTGTCATTTGAGTGATAACATCCTAGGCATCATTTGCCATTGCCTATGGCCATTCTTCTCATGCCCGTTGGATGAAATAACATAGCATATTCCCATCCAACAGGGATGGGTTCCAAATTAGCTCACAGCCGGGCTTTGTTCCTCGATGCGTCTCGCATGCGCAGTAATGCAAAATCTGGGGGAGAGCCCCCCAAAAAGATGCCGACCACATGCACGATGCCGGAACTCGGCTTTTGTGCATGCACAGAAGGAAATTTTAAAAAATATTTTAAAAAAATATTTAATGGCATTAACTGATCTGGTTCAATGATGTCATTGTGATGTCACCAGCGGGGCCCTACCAGTTTGGGCAAACCAATCTGGGAGGAACCCACCCCTGCTGTTCAAGAATAGTATAGCTAGGCATGACTGCAGCTAATGCTTAATAAAGCTCTATATTATATGTCACTCAATGATGGGTTCCTATAGGTACAGTAAGGTACGCAGAACCGAAAGAAAAAATTTGAATTTTTGTCTTGCTCTCTACATCTTGATGGCCCTTCTCCTCTTTTAAAAGTTATTATCATCATCATCATCATCATCATCATTATTAATTAGATTTGTATGCCGCCCCTCTCCGCAGACTCGGGGCGGCTATCAACAATAAAAAAGACAATGTAAACAAATCTAATATTAAAAATAATCTAAAAAACCCCAATTTAAAGAACCAGTCATACATACAAACATACCATGTATAAATTCTATAAGCCTAGGGGGAAGGGAAAATTTCAATTCCCCCATGCTGATGACAGAGGTGAGTTTTAAGGAGCTTGCGAAAGGCAAGGAGGGTGGGGGCAATTCTGATATCTGGGGGGAGTTGGTTCCAGAGAGTCGGGGCCACCACAGAGAAGACTCTTCCCCTGGGTCCCGCCAGACGACATTATTTAGTCCAGCATTTCCCAACCAGTGTGCCGCGGCACACTAGTGTGCCGTGAGACACGGTCAGGTGTGCCGCGAAGCTCCTAGGAAAGCTCCAGCTGGCGAGGCGCTGCCAGTGCCGGTGCCTCCGACCTGGAGCTCCCACTCGCAACTGTTCCCCGGCTACTGCCCGATGCTGCTGTTGCCGGCGCTGTCCTGCTGGGCCCCAAAGAAGGAAGGCGGGAAAAAGGAGAGCTTCATTCTTCGTGCCTTCGAGAGAGAGAGAGAGCAAGGGGGAGAGAAAGACATAGAGGGAGGGAAGGAAGGAGAGAGAGAGAAAGAGAGCAAAAAAGAGAGAAAGAAAGAAAGAGGGATGGAGAGAGAGAGAGAGAAGGGAAGGAAGGAAGAGAGAGAAAGAGGGAGGGAGAAATAGAGCGAAAGGGAGGAAGAGAGAGATATTTTTTTTATCCAAACTTTTCTTTACCCCCCCCCCCCCCCCGTTCAGTGTTCCCCAGGATTTTGAAAATGTGAATAATGTGCCGCGGCTCAAAAAAGGTTGGGAAACACTGGTTTAGTCGACGGGACCTGGAGCAGGCCAACTCTGTGGGACCTAACTGGCCACTGGGATTCGTGCGGCAGAAGGCGATCCCGGAGATATTCTGGTCCGTTGCCTTTCTTGTTTTGAATTTTTAACTTGAATGACATATGTTGAACATTCTCACATCCAAATTTATTGAAGATTTATATAGGTTAAGATATGTTTACATATGTTGGATTCCGTAATGTGAAAACTGTTTTCCTACTTGTTTTCTGTATGCTGTAGGAATATTGAGGGAAACCAGCAAGTTTTCTTAAGAAAAATGCAGGTCAGAGCATCAGAAGGAGTTTGTTTTGCCTTTATTTGCCTTTGTTAAAAATTCAATTTCTGACACTAATATATTCACCTTTTCTATCCTCACTAGTCAATACTTTCATTTCTTCAACTGCTCCGGCCCCTTCATGAATGTAACAAATGTATCAGGAAATGGCATTGCTGCCTGGGAATGCAGAACCCGAATTTACTGCATACTCTTACAACAACTTGGAGACACTTTGTGATGTGCAGACAAAGAAAGGCGTCTTCTACAAAAAAGCAAAACTTCTCAGTCCTGGGGAAGACTTGTATTGTTTTGCCTGTAGGGAGGACCGAACCAGGAATGTGATAATCAATGTGGGTGGCATAAAATACAAAATCCCATGGACCACATTAGAGAATTGTCCCTTGACCAGGCTTGGAAAGTTAAAATCATGCAACAACTATGATGAAATAATGGATATCTGTGATGATTATGATGTCAACTGCAATGAATTCTTTTTTGACCGCAATCCTTGTGCCTTCAGGACCATCATGACTTTTTTGACCGCTGGGAAGCTAAGGCTCCTCAGGGAAATGTGTGCACTCTCTTTCCAAGATGAACTAGTTTACTGGGGGATAGAAGAGGAACACCTGGAGTGGTGCTGTAGAAGAAGACTACGACAGAAAGAAGAAGAGATTGCGGAGGCGGCAATGTTTGAAGAAGAAGAAGAAGAAGTAGAAGAAGCTAAGGAAGCACCCCAATGTGCCTTCAAGGATAGTGGCCGCTTGCATTTGTGCATGAGAAAGCTCAGGGATATGGTGGAAAATCCTCATTCAGGCATCCCAGGAAAGATTTTTGCTTGTATATCGGTTTCTTTTGTTGTCATCACTGCAGTTAGCCTCTGCATTAGCACTATGCCAGATCTCCGAGAAGAGGAAGATCGGGTAAGTGCACAATATATTTTATTTATTTTATTTTATTTTATTTTATTTATTCTTTGTCCAATATATAATACATATGAAAGGGAATAGACATTAGGTGATATATAAAAGATAGGAAGTGAAGAGGAAGAGAAGTAGGTGGGAAGGAAAGAATATATATGATAAAATGGAAAGGAAAGACAATTGGACAGGGGACGAAAGGCACATCAGTGCACTTATGTACGCCCCTTACTGGCCTCTTAGGAACCTGGAGAGGTCAATCGAGGAGAGTCTGAGGGAGAAATGTTGGGGGTTGGGGGTTGACACTATTGAGTCAGGTAATGAGTTCCACGCTTCGACGACTCGATTGTTAAAGTCATATTTTTTACAGTCAAGTTTGGAGCGATTAACATTGAGTTTGAAGCTGTTGCATGCTCTTGTGTTGTTGCGGTTGAAGCTGAAGTAGTCGTTGACCGGAAGGACATTACAGCGAATGATTTTGTGGGCAATACTTAAATCTTGTTTTTTATTTATTTATTTTATTTATTTATTTATTGGATTTGTATGCCGCCCCTCTCCGCAGACTCGGGGCGGCTAACAACAGTAACAAAACAGCATAATCCAATACTAAAAACAGTTAAAACCCATTATATAAAACCCAAACAGATATACAGACATACCATGCAGAAAATTTTAAAGACCTAGGGGGAAAGTGTATCTCAGTTCCCCCATGCCTGGCGGCAGAGGTGGGTTTTAAGCAGTTTACGAAAGGCAAGGAGGGTGGGGGTAATTCTAATCTCTGGGGGGAGTTGGTTCCAAAGGGCCGGGGCCGTCACAGAGAAGGCTCTTCCTCTGGGTCCCGCCAAGTGACATTGTTTGGTTGATGGGACCCGGAGAAGACCCATTCTGTGGGACCTAACTGGTCGCTGGGATTCGTGCAGCAGAAGGCGGTCCCTGAGATAATCTGGTCCGGTGCCATGAAGGGCTTTATAGGTCATAACCAACACTTTGAATTGTGACCGGAAACTGATCGGCAATCAGTGCAGACTGCGGAGTGTTGGTGTAATATGGGCATATTTGGGAAAGCCCATGATTGCTCTCGCAGCTGCATTCTGCACGACCTGAAGTTTCCGAACACTTTTCAAAGGTAGCCCCATGTAGAGAGCGTTACAGTAGTCGAGCCTTGAGGTGATGAGTGACTGTGAGCAGTGACTCCCAGTCCAAATAGGGTCGCAACTGGTGCACCAGGCGAACCTGGGCGAACGCCTCCCTCGCCACAGCTGAAAGGTGTTTCTCTAATGTGAGCTGTGGATCAAGGAGGACGCCCAGGTTGCGAACCCTTTCTGAGGGGGTAAAATGATGTTTACTCAATTGTAAACATTGCCAGAGTCTTCTCTGTCAATATTTGCTTAGCAGTGGTTCTCAACTTGGGGGTCGGGAGCCCTTTGGGGGTCGAACAACCGTTTCACAGGGGTCACCTAAGACCAGGGGAAAAGACAAATTTCCCATGGTGTTAGGAACTAAAACTTCTATTCTGGCGCCTTGGAACGTATTTTTACAATCCAACCAATCAGGTGTTTATAGTGGGGGTGTCTCTCTGACCTTCCTGCCCATCAGCTTAAGGCTCTGTTGGGAGAATTGGTGTTAGACTTATGGTTGGGGGTCACCACAACATGAAGAACCGTATTAAGGGGTTGCGGCATTAGAAAGGTTGAGAACCACTGGCTTAGTGGCTTGCTCTGTATGTGCATGTGAAAGTAACATAAACTTTATCCCAAGCAGATTATGATTAGCATAGTTATTGCCTTTCTGTGTTTAAGTTAATATGGTGTTATACATTAACACACAAATGAAGGCAAATATATATGTCCCAGGATAAGGTTGTGGGATCTTGGGACCAAAGGTTTTGTCTTCTGAGCTTTTGGACTTGTGCTGGAGTCCATCTTCAGGGAACATCTCTCTAGTAGGGTAATTAGATAGTGGATAGAACTCTCATTTCAAGTTCTCTGAAGATGGGCTCCAACATGAGTCTGAAAGCTCAGAAGACAAAACTTCTGGTCCTGGTAACTGATCCAGATTGGATCCTATATATTAAATTTCTGAATTAGTTAGGACAGATACCTCAATAATTGGATTTTGGACATTGTCCTGATTCCTTTTGTCTCCTTGTATCAAAAACTTTAGCTAAACGAAGGCTGGATTTTTTTTTTCTGACAGAAGAAATTACAGTAGGCAGAAAGAGGATTTCTTGGCCTGCTGTGAAGGGACATAAATTATCTGGGATGATGACGGGCCCTAACCACAGCAAATTCAAAGGAAGTCTTTGTGAAACTAATAGAATTGCAAACTGAGCAAGATTAATTTTGACTGTCTATAGTTTCATCCGATCAGCATAAAATAGTAATTAGTATGCCATAATCCTTTTTATTATCAAAAACTTGTCTTGTCTCTGATCTAGTTTGAAGCTTATGGTTCATATGTAAACAGAAACCTGCAACTTTGCTTTATAGTTCTGTACAAATTTCTCCCTTGAGTAGAAAACCTTGTAATCATTTTCTTCTTTTCTTTTCCTTTTGTTTTTATCAAATTAATGATTATTTAATTATTAAATTTATATCATGCATTTTGCTCGAGCTTAAGAAATACTAATGTTGTTATTGACGACAAACCTAGGGTTACAGTAAAGGGGTTTGAAGAAATAAATGGAAAGAGCAAAATCAAAATCAAATACACTAAATAGTAATAATAATAATAATAATAATAATAATAATAATAATAATAATGTATTAGATTTGTATGCCACCTCTCTCCGAAGACTCGGGCGGCTCACAACAATAATAAGAACAATGTTACAGTGGAACAAATCTAATATTAAAAGAGAAAAAACATATAAAACCCCATCATTTAAAACCAAACAATACATACATACCAAACATAAAATATAAAAGCCTGGGGGATGTGTCTCAGTACCCATATGCCTGGCGATATAGGTGGGTCTTGAGTAATTTACGAAATTATTAGTAAACCTCATCAAATTGTATAAAAGGTTTCAAAGTTTTTACAAAATTCTTACTTTAAACTCTGTTTAAATATTCTAAATTTATAATGCTGTGCATAATGAAGTATTCATTCTCCTGTGTGCTGCTTGGAGAGTCCAAGCATGGGAGATTAACTTCTGTCATTGATACAGAACTGGGTTAAAAATAGATGTGGTCATTCCTCTTCTGCTTTACTGGCTCTGATCTGGGTCAGTTCTTTTAACTCAGTCGAGATAAAGGGAAATATAATTATCTTTTACAGTTACTTAACTACAAGCTGCTTAGACTCTCATTTTAGATAACTAGGGTGAGAGATAAGGAGAGCAGTCGGAATCCCTGCACAGAAGTATTTTGATGCTTACTGTTGTGACATAATGATAGATGATGGATGAATGGATAGATAGAGCTTTGATTAAACTCATAGTTTTGGTCACAAGATTTTTTTTGTCAATGTAGGAAATAAGTGAAAAAATTAATGTTAATCTCAGACACATGGATTCAAAGGCAATCAATTAGTTCATTCAAAAAAGCTTTCCTGAAAAGTCTGGGTCTGCGAGCTAGAGAAGGACTCTCCAACCTTGGCAACTTTAAGCCTGGAGGACTTCAATTCCCAGAATTCCCCAGCAAAGCTGGCTGGGGAATTTTGGGAGTTGAAGTCCTCCAGGCTTAAAGTTGCTAAGGTTGGAGACCCCAAGACAGAGGGCTTTTCTAAGTTGCACAAAAAAATCTAGCACTTCCTGCATTGCACCACTGCTATATACAAGAAACAACGCGATAGTGGTGAATATCTATTGCTTATGTGTTAAGATGAGGTGGAGGTTTGTTCTCCAAGCTTGTGGGTTGCTTTCCGAACATTTAATTACTAGGCTAGGTGACATCTTCACGGAATTCCCTAAAGTCCACTGTAGACATTACCTAGTATGACAATGAAACCAACTGACAAGTTCAGATAATAAACGTCCACCTTCAAGAAACACAACAGAAGAATAGAAAAGAATAAGAATAGAATAGAATAGAATAGAAGAGTTGGAAGGGACCTTGGAGGTTTTCTAGTCCACCCCTCTGCTTAGGCAGGAAACCCTATACCACTTCAGACAAATGGTTATCCAACATATTCTTAAGTGTTGGAGCATTCACAACTTCTGGAGGCAAGTTGTTCTACGGATTAATTGTTCTGACTGTCAGGAAATTTCTCCTTAGTTCTAAGTTGCTTCTCTCCTTGATTAATTTCCACCCGTTGCTTCTTGTCCTACCCTCGGGTACTTTGGAGAATACCTTGACTCCCTCTTTTTTGCGGCAACCCCTGAGATATTGGAACACTGCTATCATGTCTTTCCTAGTCCTTCTTTGACATACCAAGTTCCTGCAACCATTCTTCATATGTTTTAGCCTCCGGTCTCCTAATCATCTTTGTTGCTCTTCTCTGCACTTTTCTAGAATCTCAACATCCCTTTACATTGTGATGACCAAAACTGGATGCAGTATTCCAAGTGCGGCCTTACCAAGGCGTTATAAAGTGGTATTAAAACTTTATTCTTAGCTAATCGTGCAGAATGCAGCTGCGAGAGCAATCATGGGCTTTCCCAAATATGCCCATGTCACACCAACACTCCGCAGTCTGCATTGGTTGCCGATCAATTTCCGGGCACAATTCAAAGTGTTGGTTATGACCTATAAAGCCCTTCATGGCATCGAACCAGAATATCTCCGAGACCGCCTTCTGCTGCACGAATCCCAGCGACCGATTAGGTCCCACAGAGTCGGCCTTCTCCAGGTCCCGTCAACTAAACAATGTAGGTTGGCGAGCCCCAGGGGAAGAGCCTAGAGATTAGAACTGCCCCTACCCTCCTTGCCTTTCGTAAACTTCTCAAAAAAACCCCTTTGTTGTCAGGCATGGGGGAATTGAAACATCTCCCCCGGGCCTATATAATTTATGTATGGTATGTTTGTAGGTATGTTTGCTTAAAAATGGTTTTTTTTAACTATTTTAAATTTTAAATTGTATATTATTAGATTTGTTATGAATTGTTTTATTGTGTTGTGAGCCGCCCCAAGTCCACGGAAAGGGGCGGCATACAAATCTAATTAAAAAAAAATAATAATAATAATTTAGAAAAAGAAATTTCCTGAGGACGACCCATTTGTTATGAGCAAGGCTGAAGAGTAGTAACTTGGTATCACTATCTTGATTAGTTTGAAGAATGTTCAGGGAGAAGGTTTTATCAGCGTCATTAAATACACAGCTTCTACCTGATGATTAACAAATATTTTCCTGCTACTTGAGTTGCTTCCTCAACTCTACAGGCTTTCTTATTATGTTTCATTCAGTTCAGAGCAGCAAAAAGGAACACTAAACTCCCCTTCCTATTCCAGCAACAGTTTTATAGTAGAGGCATGTTCTGAATAAGATAAATTTGATTTAGTGCAGGTTGTGTAGGAGAAGATTTTGATGCGCCTATGATGTCTTTCTCTTTCTGCTTCTTGAAATGATGAGTTTGAATTTTATTTTTATACTCTGTGAGATGGTGAAGATGGGACAAAAAGTAAAATAAGCAACCCAAAGTCTTTACAACAGAGCACAGGAATTATGTTTTCAGTCCAAGAAATGGCATGAGATTAGCTAAAAAGAAATGCACTTATAATCAAAGCATCAGAGAATGTGGTATAATAATTTTTAGACAGTCAGTGCTGTCAAGAAAACGGCAAAAATATAGTTTTAGGATAAAACTGTTAGTCTTACATGGCTGATAATAAGCCATTGTCAAAATGCAATCTCCCTAAAATAACATTAATATAATTAGTGGTAGCAACCAAATGTTGGAGAGAGTTAAAATTCAACAAAGAAATGATAGGACGCTTATTAATGTGCCAATGGAAAAGTAAAGCAAAATGTCATAAAGAGCCTTGTAGCGTCTATTTCTAGGCTAGTATAACTATGAAAGTGGAGCAAATCTATTTTGGCTTTACAGATCAGTGGTAGCCATCCAATATTAAGACGATACTAGGTGTCAAATAAAAATAACCATTAAAATGCTTGCAAGCACCTGCTTGCTTCCCAAGCATAAGATTATTATAATAATTACAGCTAGCTTTTTGGATTCTTCCAAAGACTGCTCTACATAGGGAACATTCAATTAAATATAGTTAGTGGTTTATGCAGATGACCTACAGTATAGGAAAGAAAACTAAAAAAATAATAATTAAAAAAACATTTGAAAAGTGAATTGTGTTATATAACTTTGGCATCCTCACTTAGAACTACCAAAATAACAAGTTAGCAGCCTTGAAATCTTGTCCAATATGTAGCTCTTGAAATATTATGGAAATGTTGTTTTCTTTTGTTTTAATTTGCTTTATTATTGAATTAAACAGTAAGCTTTGAGAGAAAAGGGAGTTGAAAAGTTCTGCTGTTTATTTGATTTCTTTTGTTATCAATCAATTACCAAATGTTTGTTGTTTATTTGCCACTTTTGTATGATTTTGTCGTTGGAAAGACATTTGATTGCTATTCCCTCTTTTGGACAATGTCACTTTCTGTGTCCTTACGGATTGTTCAGACTGTCTGGAGCAATTTATTGTTACTTGCCACCTTGTCATGTTTTACTGCTGTCTTCTCTCACAATATTCGGAGTGAGTTCTTTCTTTATATCCCCCCCCCCCCCCCATTTATCTTATGATAGTTTTAACAATTCATTTGTCTGCAATTCTTTTTGTCTCTGGTTGGATTCTTTTGCATGTCCTAAATTGATCCATATTTTTCCAGGACCTGAAAAAAAAATGTGGGTTTTGGTCTTAGATTATTTGCTGGTATTGCAACTCACTGCTACTTGCTTTTATCTCCTTTCAGCCTTTTCAGTCTGATTTTGATTTACTATACTTTCCCCCCAGTTCTTTCATTCATTCACCAAAATGGCCTTCCATATTATTTTAACATAGTATGTATCAATTACCATTGTACACCTAACTTAATCTCACACATGATGTACAGCACTTCATTGTCTAGTGCTGAATATGCCACTGGAGTGACCTCTAATGATAATGAACAATGCATTAACATAGTTTTGCATCTCTCAGATGGTTTTATTTTAACACTTTGCATCACAAGCAAACTAATCCTCAGAGTATTACATTTTCAATATCTGCTGCTAGACTGACTGCTATTTTGGTGCAGTCTGGGATAATTTAAGCTGGTAGTTGTATCTAGTAATTTGATCATAAAGATTTATAAAGTTGGCTTGCCCCTTCAAATTGTAGAGTTGTTCTGCTCTCATCATAATCAACATTATCCAGTGATGACCCTGAAAAAAAGAAATAGGGTGGGGTAGACTGCACATTTTAAGACTAAAAGCAAATGACAGAAGGTTTGTGAGGTCTCCTGGGGACTAGGGGAGAGCAAACACTTTTTTCCCCCTTACTTACCTCTTCAAAATCTTGGTGCATCTTATACACCGATGTGTCTTATAGTCTGAAAAATACAGTACTTTGATAAAGGTGTTACTTCATCTCCTCCTTGAATGATGATGTATTTACCATTTATATGTACTTGGGTACTTGTTCCTTCACAAGCAACAAGTAAAAATTACCTGTAAGCAACATCTTAGTTTGTCTTCAACTTTTTAAATTCCTCTTGGAGATTCTCTTCCTTCCCGGAGGAGAAGAAATTGCAGCTTGGAGAAATTTGATTGGTGGAGAGGTGTAGGAGAGGACCAGGCTGAGTCCATGGACAGGGTCAAACACGTCATCAGTTTGGATCCCACAAGAAACAGAAGTCCAATCCTTCTTGAATTCTATAGACTTTTATATATCGGCTGTTTGTCTTGACTGTTAGTAATTCAGATTCTTATTTAAAGGTAAACTGCAATAAACGTGTACTCATTTTGACCTAACTCTGGCTCCAGATTTCCTGTTGCCTGACAGCAGGACCAAAAAGAAGAAACATTAATTTAAAATGTAGTACTTAACTAGAAAAGGTAAAAGTACTAGGTTTGAAAATTTTTACTTTCTAAAATACCAACCGCCTGTTTCAATCTATTTTCGAGCATTATTTGATCATTGGTGCTTTATAAATACAGTGGTACCTCTACCTAAGGACGCCTCTACTTACGGACCTTTCTAAATAAGAACGGGGTGTTCAAGATTTTTTTGCCTCTTCTCAAGAACCATTTTCCACTTACAAACCCGAGCTATGCTGGCTGGAGAATTCTGGGAGTTGAAGTCCACAAGTCTTTAAAGTCACCAAGTTTGGAGAACCCTGTGCTAGATAACCATTTGAGACTTGAAATTTGCCTTCATTTATTTAACTAGGCATGGGCAGCAAGGAGAGATGTTGCTTTTAGAAATATTTGATCATTTATGCTAAATATGTTATGTATCATTTTATGAACATTTATAAAATAATTGTCCTAAAAATTCAAGTATAGCTATTTAATATACAGTGATCCCCCGCTCGTTGCGAGGGTTCCGTTCCAGGACCCCCCGCAACGAGCGGGTTTTCGCGAAGTAGCGCTGCGGAAGTAAAAACACCATCTGCGCATGTGCAGATGGTGTTTTTAACTTCCGCAGCGCTAGCGAGGAGCCGAAGATTGGGGGCGGCGCGGGTGTTTTAAAACGCCGCCGCCGACATGGGGGGCTCGCTAGCACCCCCCGAACCCCCAACCCGGGTTTGGGGGGGTGCTAGCAAGCCCCCCATGTCGGTGGCGACGTTTTAAAACACCCGCGCGGCTTTCCAATGAGTCCCGAAGACAAACGCGGAAGTTTGACGTTTGTCTTCGGGACTCATTGGAAAGCTCCGATCGTTTTAAAGCAGGCGCGCCGTTCTCCGCTGACTCCTGGCGAACTTCCCCGCTTTAGGAGTCAGCGGAGAACGGCGCGCCTGCTTTAAAACGATTGGAGCTTTCCAATGAGTCCCGAAGACAAACGTCAAACTTCCGCGTTTGTCTTTGGGACTCATTGGAAAGCTCCGATCGTTTTAAAACAGGCGCGCCGTTCTCCGCTGACTCCTGGCGAACTTCCCGGGCGAAGGGCGAAGGGCGGGCGAGCGGGTGCTGGGGGGGGGCTTCGCCCTCCCGCCAGTAAGAGGGGGAAGACCCAGGGAAGCCGCCCAGCAGCTGATCTGCCGGGCGCCATCTACGCATGCGTGCCCATAGAAAAAAGGGCACGCATGCGCAGATGGTGTTTTGACTTCCGGGTTCAAAAATCGCATTTACCCTGTTCGCAATGGTCGGGGACGCAATAACCGGGGGATCACTGTATAAGCAAAGAGTACAGGAGTGCTTCTAATTGTGACTCTCACACTCAAACTAATAAACTCTGCGTCAAATTATGTGAGAAAGCTCTTAAGAATAGAATAGAATAGAATAGAATTTTTATTGGCCAAGTGTGATTGGACACACAAGGAATTTGTCTTGGTGCATATGCTCTCAACGTACATAAAATAAAATATACATTTGTCAAGAATCATGTGATACAACACTTAATGATTGTCATAGGGGTCAAATAAGCAATGAAGAAGCAATATTAATAAAAATCTTAGGATATACGCAACAAGTTACAGTCATACAGTCAACATGGGAGGAAATGGGTGATAGGAATGATGAGAAAAACTAGTAGAATAGAAGTGCAGATTTAGTAGAAAGTCTGACAGTTTTGAGGGAATTATTTGTTTAGTAGAGTGATGGCGTTCGGGAAAAAACTGTTCTTGTGTCTAGTTGTCTTGGTGTGCAGTACTCTGTAGCGACGTTTTGAGGGTAGGAGTTGAAACAATTTGTGTCCAGGATGCGAGGGGTCAGTAAATATTTTACCCGCCCTCTTTTTGACTCTTTGTGACTCTCACACTCAAACTAATAAACTCTGCGTCAAATTATGTGAGAAAGCTCTTAAGAGACCTCAGACATACAGAACTAATGTAAAGTAAATCTACTCAAACATCTATTTACGGTATTTTTCGGAGTATAAGACGCACCGGATATAAGACACACCTTAGTTTTTGGGGAGGAAAATAGGGAAAAGAATCTGCTTACCAGGTATTCATCTAGCTAGCTAGCGTCCATAGTCTGATCAGCTTCAGCACATTATTTTATCCCCCGGTTAAGGGCTTAAAAAAATATATTCTGAGAAAGTAACAATGAAAGAGCTTGCAAGTGGGTAAGAGCTGGGAACATTGTTAGCACTTGGTTAGGGCTGGAAAGAAACATTTGGAGCAAGTTAGACCAATGTGGAAAAAAACTGCAAAGACTTAGGGCTTGGAAAACATTCTTCGCAGAGAGTAATAATGAAAGAGCTTGGGTACATTAATAGCACCTGGTTAGGGCTGGAAAGAAATATCTGGAGCAAGTAAAGCAATGGAAAAAAAACCCCTACAAAGACAGAGTTTGGAATACATTATTGGTAGAAAGTAACAATGAAAGAGGTTGCAAGATGGTAGAAGCTGGGAACAGCTGTGAGCCGCTCCGAGTCTCCGGAGAGGGGCAGCATACAAATCTAATTAATAATAATAATAATAATAATAATAATAATAATAATAATAATAATTGTTAGCATCTGGTTAAGGCTGGAAAGAAACATTTGGAGCAAATAGAGAATGAAAAAAAAATCAAAGACAGGGTTTTGGAATACATTCTTGGCAGAGAGTAACAATGAAAGAGTAACAATGAACGAGCTTGCAAGCCGGTAAGAGCTGAGAACATTGTTAGCACTTGGTTAGGGTTGGAAAGAAACCTATTCAGAGTAAGTTAGAGCAATGAAAAAACCCTGCAAAGACTTAGGGCTTGGAAAACATTCTTCACAGAGAGAAACAATGAAAGAGCCTGCAAGGTAAGAGCTGGGAAGATCGTTAGCAGTTAGTTAGGGCTGAAAAAAAAGCTACATTCAGCGTATAAGACACACCCTAATTATCAGCCTCTTTTAGGGAGGAAAAAGGTGGGTGTTATACATTGAAAAATATGGTACCTAATATTTTAGGCAGGTGGATATTTCCTAAGGATTTTTGAAAAATCTGTTACAAATTTCTGTCCTTTAAATGTAGGGCTTGGACTAAAACAGCGGGTATGGGGTGGTGAAATGTCTTGGCACAAACATTTAGTCCAAAGCCAACACTAGGTTTAATTGCATATTTTTAATCAAAACGATCGGTTGTTGCTTAGTTTGTTTCTTGGAGCGGGTTTTTCATGAGCCAGATGACTCATTTGAAACAGACTGTATCCAAGAGAAATGTCAAACTCCTTGTTCAATGGCAGGAAACATGACCAAACATCCATCAGGAAACCCCCATTCCTCCTGCTTCAGGAGAGCAAACCCAAAGTCTTGGGTTAGCAAATAAGTAGCATGAAATGTCCTGGACACTTTATCATTCTAAGAAATGGGATTACAATCTATGGATGTGATTATGAATACTACAGCTATAGAAGATTGTGCAGAAGTGGTTTACAAGAGTAGCAATAGCACCTAGGCTTATATACCACTTCATAGTGCTTTACAGCCCTCTCTAAGCGGTTTTACAGAGTCAGCATATTGCCCCCAACAAATTGGGTCCTCATTTTATCCACCTTGGAAGGATGGAAGGCTGAGTCAACCTTGAGCTGATGGTGATATTCGATCTGCCAAACTGCTGGAAGATGGTTACAGTAGAAATAGCCTACAGTTCTGCACTCTAACCACTGTGCCACCATGGCTCATTTTTGAACAACTGAGTACGTTTTTAAAGTGGGATTTAAAAATTATAATAATAATGGTTTTCTCTCACATATTCTTTCTTCAGCTTATTTACATTTGTCTCTTAGCCTCTCAGAACTGAAATGTTGGCTGTTTATCAGGCATTTGATAATATGATCATACCATCACAAGCCATTTTTCACTTTATTTTATTGACTCAAATATATTCTTTGCACGTTCACCGTAATATGGAATCCCATCTCAGAATTGCTTTAGAAAAGTGTCTATTAGTAAATTTACCGGGGGTGGGTGGGAAATGAAGTTGAAGAATTGATTACAGTGTCTTAAGAATAGAATATAAAATCGATTTTAAAATCGTGGCATTGCCAGGGTCTGATATTTTAGCATTTGTTGACATGGAATGATCTATGGTGCTGTCTGGATAGCAACTCAAGATTCCAGTTTTCGAAAACCACTGGCCTCTTCCAGAGATAGAGTCAGACGTTGCCTTTCTGGCTGCAATCCTTGGAATAACAAGGAATGACAGCAGATGTCTTGGCTGGCCATGTGACTCAGGCCTTCTGCCCAAAAGCCCTGGAAGAACTGGAACCAGTGGGATAGAGCTGCTGGGAAAAGTATAGGCAGAAACCTCAGGGATATTTTATTTCTTTGCAGTGGTGTTTTGCTCAGCTGTGTGTTAACGTTTTTTGTTCCTCTATGTCTTTGTATGTCTGTTTGATGTTGGATAGTTGTTAGATGCAGATAAATCTAGGAAGCAAGAACTCAGTTCCCCTTATTTCCCCAGTACCCTCTTAATTGTATTTTTGAAAAATAAAAGTCTTTAATAAAAGTTATAGCATACCATACACCATACTATGCTATAACATTACTAGTTATGTTATGTTACAAGTATTGCAATACTTATAGATAGATAGATTTTTATTGGCCAAGTGTGATTGGACACACAAGGAATTTGTCTTGGTGCATATGCTCTCAGCGTACATAAAATAAAATATACATTTGTCAAGAATCATGTGGTACGACACTTAATGATTGTCATAGGGGTCAAATAAGCAATGAAGAAGCAATATTAATACAAATCTTAGGATATAAGGAACAAGTTACAGTCATACAGTCAACATAGGTGATAGGAATGATGAGGAAAAAAAGTAGAATAGAAGTGCAGATTTAGTAGAAAGTCTGACAGTGTTGAGGAAATTATTTGTTTAGTAGAGTGATGGCGTTCGGGAAAAAACTGTTCTTGTGTCTAGTTGTCTTGCTGTGCAGTGCTCTGTAGCGACGTTTTGAGGGTAGGAGTTGAAACAATTTGTGTCCAGGATGTGAGGGGTCAGTAAATATTTTCCCCGCCGTCTTTTTGACTCGTGCAGTATACAGGTCCTCAATGGAAGGCAGGTTGGCAGCAATTGTTTTTTCTGCAGTTCTGATTATCCTCTGAAGTCTGTGTCGGTCTTGTTGGGTTGCAGCACCAAACCAGACAGTTATAGAGGTGCAGATGACAGATTCAATGATTCCTCTGTAGAACTGTATCAGCAGCTCCTTGGGTAGTTTGAGCTTCCTGAGCTGGCGCAGAAAGAACATTCTTTGTTGTGCTTTTTTGATGATGTTTTTGATGCTAGGTGACCATTTTAGGTCTTGAGATATGATAAAACCTAGAAATTTGAAGGTCTCTTATTATTGAATAACTATAGCATCAGAGTTGAGAGGGATCTTGGAGGTCTTCAAGTCTAACTCCCTGCCGAGGCAGGTAACCCTATACCATTTCAGACAAATGGTTGTCCAATCTCTTCTCTAAAACCTCCAGTTTTGGAGCACCCACAACTTCAGGACGCAAGTTGTTCCTCTGATTAATTGTTCTCACTGTGAATCTGTGTAGTGATTTTTAATTTTTGATTATGAAGTGTGGGAAAGACAAAAGATAATCTTCTGGACAACTCATTCACTACATGGCATTCATCAACATCACCAACACCATCATCATCAGTCATCCAAAGAAGTTCCATATTCTATTGTTCCTGAAAGAGCAGAACTAGGAGGGCACCTTAGTTGAAGCATGGCCTATTCATAAGCACTGCCACAGTATCTACAAGCCTCCAAAACTTGTGGAATTGGAAGACTACCAACAGTTTTTCTCTCTCAAGATAAATGAACTGGTGATTCTGATTGAAGAAAGTACTGAGGGTTTCAGTATGCAGCTATTTTCAACTTTAGAAATAATCACCAGCATCTTAAATTGAACCCAGAAGTTAATTGGAAGCCTGTGCAGGGTATAATGATATATTAATAACAGCAACTGCCAAGCAATGAGCCGGCAGCTGTATTGTCAACTAATCTGTTGGGTGGTCTTCAAGGACAGCCTCACATCAAACACGTTGCAGTAATCCAGAGTCAGGATGATGTGTGCAAGAATTAATACTCCTGTGCCTGGGTGTCGTCGTGGCCTAGATAATCTGCTTTTAAAGTGCCTGAATTACAGTGTTGGAGCAGGAAGAATAATAATAATAATAATAATAATAATAATAATAATAATTATTATTATTATTATTATTATTATTATTATTTATTAGATTTGTATGCCGCCCCTCCGAGAACTCGAGGCAGCTCACAACAATTATAACAATGTACAAATCCAATATTTAAAAACACAATTTAAAAACTCTTATTAATAAAATAATCACACAACCCAATCAAACCATACATAAAGCAGTAGTTAGAGGAGGTGTCAATTTCCCCATGCCTGGCGGCAAAGGTGACTTTTCAACAACTTACAAAAGGAAGGAAGGTGGGGGCAGTTCTGATCTCCGGGGTGAGTTGGTTCAGAGGGCCGGGGCCGCCACAGAGAAGGCTCAGAAGGCCGTGCCAGATGACATTTCTTAGTCGACGGGAAGGCCCAGTCTGTGGGACCTAATCGGCCGATAAAAGGCCAATTCCATTTCAGGAATGGAGAAAGCCTCCAGGGTTTTGTCAAACTCTAACCTTCTCCGTACACCATTCTTACTCACACTGCATTCTGTCAAAACCCAGATTGAATAAAGTTTCTTTAAGACAAAGGAAAAAACTGTCACAGCTAGCTGCCCAAAAAGCATTTGCAAGAGTCTTCTCCCAACACCAAAGTTCAAAAGCATCAACAGACTCCTGCTTCTTTGGAGTCCAATTTTAAAGTGTTACGGGAAAATCATTCCCTGCATGAGTCTGATCTTTGTAGGTACAGACCAGGCGGGGGTTGCTACTTGCTGCCCCTACCGGTGCAATGTGCATGCAGCTTCGGGTCGCCGACGTGCACGTATTCCTATGAGATTTTGCTTCTGCGCATGCGCAGGAGCAAAATCACGCTGGGGTATGCACATATGCATGCCGGAGACGCGGAGCTGGGCACACAGGTCCATTTTTAGTACCAATGCGCAGTGTGGCCCATACTGGGTAGGAACCCGATACTAATACAGATGCATTGCAATATTTGAATGTCTTTTGTAATACCTTTATTGCTATTTTAGCAAGTTCTAATCCAGGGGTGTCAAACTTGCAGCCCACAGGCCAGATGTGTCAAACACTGGCCACGCCCACCCCCAGTTTAACGAGGGGGGGAACTGCAATATGCTACGTGGCAACATGTTGCATGTTTGACACCCCTGTCCAAACCTATAGCATCCTTCTTTAGTCTTGGTTCCTTTAATTGTTGATATTCAATAATAATAATGCAGCTAAGGAAGCTGTGACTTTTTTCACTCGTGGCCTGGTGTACTGTGAACACATTTATGGAGACATGTCAGGAAAAAAGATGTTGCTAGAGCACCTTTATATCTAAAGCCTCGGTGGTGCAGTGGTTAGAGTGCAGTATTGCAAACTACTGTACTTCTGCTGATCACTGCCTGCCAGCAGTTTGGCAGATCGAATCTCAGTAGGCCCATGGTTGACTCAACCTTCCATCCTTCCAAGGTCGGTAAAATGAGGACCCAGATTGTTGGGAGCAATGTGCTTACTCTCTGTAAACTGCTTAGAGAGGGCTGTAAAGCACTGTAAAATGGCATATAAGTCTAAATGCTATTGCTATTGCTAAAATCTTTGCAGTGGCAACAAGCCAAAAGAAGGGGAGGGAATTCACTCTTTTGCCTGTTATTTCATTAAGCTGCCCTCACCCCAAAAAGAAATTCAGGTTTGCTTCTGGAAAACAAAACAGCACTGTCTTGTAAATCCTGGTAAGAGATTTTGGATTTCTTATTCTGGATCTAATCCCAGAATTCCCTGTTTATTATATTTTGATAATTTTGTTAGTTATTGTTTTTTAGTTCCAGAATAAAAGCTTTTATATGAGAAAAGAATGATGGCTAAGAAGAGATATTACTATAAGAAATTATATAATTATGCACGGCATTGGATATTTTAATCCTTTTCTAAAATTTTAGGACTTAGAGCAAGCAATAAAATGTACTAGCTGGAAATAAAGTACTTTGCACAATGTATAATTAATGGAATTCACTACCACTGGAATCATAATTATTAGTCACACAGTTGTTGTTAGTTTGTCATTTGAAGCAATTTATGAAAAATGAGTCCATTGGTGGCTATAACCTGTAAGAACTAAATGTGAAGGGAAAGAAGTGAAGGAAGATTACTAGCTTCTTGCTTATATAGCTAATCATATTCGAAAACCAAATACAAGGCTAAACGGATCTTTGTTCCAATCCAAAATCTAGTTATGCCAGCTATAAAATTATAGCTGGATACCCACACTTCGCTATGAAACTGAACTCCTTAGCACAGATCAGAATGAGTAAACTCCTAGCCTACAGGCCAGATGAATCACGTGCTGGCCACGCCCACTGGCAGTTGGAACAGAGTTCTTTTCAGGTGAGGAGGGGGAGTAGAATGTCTAACTCCTTAGCACCAGAGCATGTTAATAATAATATAAGAAATAACCAATGATCTGATGGTCATTTTGAAAAATCCTTTCTTAGCAAGCATCTAGAAGCCAAGAGAAATATATGTAGCAAATTTCATGTTTGTAGGTTTTACAGTTCTGGAGATTTCATGATTACGGTATGAGTGGTTTTCGCTTTTGTATATATAGATATGAACAATGAAATGTGGAAATAATTCTCAGTTCTCCTTCCCTCCAAAAGTTGAAAGTAGGTGAATTTTAAAATAAGATGTCAGCTGTGTGTTTTCTTCCTGAAGTATATGTGCTTTTCCTATGCTGCAGTTTTCTACTTCAAGCTTCTTTGTTTAAAATATTCATTGCACATCTATAATCAGTTCTTTACGATCAGCCTCTTTTTTATATAATATGCATGAGTGGGCCACTGAGTTTTCTGCCAAATTATCTTTGCAAATAATTTAAATCATTTAAAATAATTTCTTTCCATAACAATTCTAACAATATTCCATTTATGATCCAAAATAATGGAATGGAGATATGGTGAACTAGGGTTTCACTTTTTCTATATAAGATATTTGTAGTTTTCTATTAAGATAACATTCTGGCTGTTTGTGTTATATTTACTTTTCCAGATGTTGTGGTTAGCTCTGGCCCAGCTCCTGCCCCAAGGACTGTGGATGTGGGGGAGACATCCACATGCTGCAGGCCTGTTTTCCCCCCCCCCCCCGGTGGAATCTGCTGATGAAGGCTCCTCTGACCAAGAAGACATGAGTGACAGGGAGGAGGAGAGTGTGGCAGACAGCTCAGAAGGAGATCAATTATCTAGCTCCTCCTTGGATTCAGAACAAGAGTTAATGATACAGCCACGCATGCGGAGAGCGATGCATAGGCAACAACAACTGAGAGATTATTATCAAAGAAAATGAGGCCACCTGTGGTTGGGTGGGGCTGTGGTAATTAGTGAGGCTGCTATAAATAGCAGCCTGTGGGTTTGGCCATTGTGGAGGATTATCAGATTGTTGTGTTTCGTGACTGCTTTACTGACTGACCTTTTGTGTGCTAATTTTTCCCTGCTTTGAAACTAAACCAGAGCAAAGTGTGTTTCACTTTGTGAAAGAAGAAGGACTGTGAATTACCTCACAGCTGCAAGCTAAGTATCACAGAACTGATAAGGGACTTGTACAAATTACCAGTTTGTTTGAAGATGAGTGCTCTTTGCTATACCAAAAGAGGGCTTAGGTTAAGTGAATTTTCATTATAAAGAACATTGTTTTGAATTTTCAAACGTGTGTGTGTCTGAAATTTGTACCTGTGAATTTTTGGGAGGAGTCTACCAGAGAGCCCGACAGATCACCCAGATAATAACTTAAAAACGTTTTGGACTGTGAAATTTTACTCCTAGGTTTGAAAGTGAGTGTCAGGCTGAAGTCATTGTTTGGAGTTATACTCTTTGACATGCCACAGTTAGAATAGAATCGTGGGAATTGGGAGGGATGGTTGTATGAGAGGGAAAGTTACTAGCCACAACAAATTATTGAAAGTCCAGGGTCATCCTTTGTTCATCACCAGTGGAATTATGGAGGAGGTCGATGGACTTGGAAGCAATAGGACTCATCCATGTGGTTAACTTGTGGGTGTGGGGATGAGGGATGAAGCTTAACCTGGGTGGGGAACTTTGGAACCGTAGCTTGACTACACTTCGCTAGCAACATACTTTGATAATAAATAGGAAATTGGAAGAAAGATGAGGTTTGGACTCTGATTTATTTATCAGATGTTATTTGGAGCACTGACAATAGCCGGTACTAAGCGCTGACAGTGAGGCTGTAAAATTATCATCAAAAGTAACACTATGCCTAACTGTTGCTGACTTCTGTTGATGGGAATGAGAAGCTAGTAGATGTTTTCCTACATTTTTTTCTTTTTTTTGTTGTCAAATTGGGCAAAATTTTCACTTCAGGTCTTGTTCTGGTTTTTAGTATGTTTTTAACCAGAATAATGACGGAGCCTAGAATTCTACAGAAACTTGACTCTGCTTAACCGCCTCTTCCTTGCAAATCTCTCCAAGCAAATTATATCAGTTGAGAGAACAATAACATGGAAATGTCATCTCTGCCTCCTTTCCTTTTCGTTAATATATTCCAGTTGAATCCTTCTCCTCCTTAATGTATGGAGTGATCTAAATCAGGGGTCTCCAACCTTGGCAACTTTAAGCCTGGTGGACTTCAGTTCCCAGAATTGTCCAGCCAGCATGACTGGCTGGGGAATTCTGGAAGTTGAAATCCTCCATGCTTAAAATTGTTAAGGTTGGAGACCCTTGATCTAAATCACTGTTAGACCTTCGAGGTTATTCCAGACAAGAAGACACTATCTATATCTTTATTGCAAGGTTGCATTAACAGAATCTTACAAGTCTGAAATATACTTCCCCCCCCTTCACTTTTATGCTTTCCAAAACTAGGGAGAGTCTCTTCTGAAATACTTTAGCCATCTCTCCTCCTTAGCTCTCAAAGTTTATCAGAATATTGTATAAGTTGTGGCTCTTCTTCCTGTCTCCCAAGGTCCCTCCTGCATACCATTACAGCCATTCTGCAGTTCCTTGAGCAGACTTGTAGGAAATGACAAAATCATTCCTTACCCACAAATAATGTTTGATTTTAGGAATTCGGCAAGACAAAACACTCTTTTGTCTTCAGAGAAAAGGAAGATGCATTGCTGGAAAACAGGACATCAACTGTACATAATTCAGCTTAGTAGTGTGGGTTCCACTACCCATATATCTATGGAGATCCTCAATCATGCTGGTTGTGGGTGGTGGTGGTGGTGGTGTGTCTTCAAACTTAATTCTGGAATAATTCTGGAAGTTGAAGTCCACAAGTCTTCAAAGTTGCCAAGTTTGGAGACTGCTTATCCAGATCATGGTTGTCTCAAAGGTGCTTTTTTCAAAAAGCAATTCAGCTCTGAACTGAAGAAACATCTTAGATGAGGAGTGAAATGTTTTCAAGGAGGAAAAGGAAGTCCAGTTGCCTTATGGAAAAAGCCCCTTTTCTACACCATATGATACCTATTCCCTTGCACCCAGAAATTGCATTTTCAAAATTCAGCAGCAACAAGGCTGGTTTCCAATGGTACAATTTGTGTGGTTCTTTTTTCAAAAGTAAAAATGGAATTGTGGAAGGCAAACCTTGTTCCACCTTTAAACCTTGCGCTCTCCTCATCAAGTACATAGAATTTTTAAGGAAAAATAATTCATGTTTATTCCAGTAGCCTTTATTTGTTCTGTCTTTTTGCTGGGGGTGATTAACATTCAACATAAAGAAAAGGGTAAGGGTGAACTGTAGCTATATTTGGAAGTGGGAATGAAATAACCAAATAAAAATCATTGTTCATTGTTGCTTAAGTTTTGGGCTGGTGAGTTTATTTGCATCCTTTAAATAACTTTATTCAAACAGTTCTCTTACCTTTCGGATTTTTTTAAAATGCCAGTTATTAATTTTGGGGTGAAATAATTTTATAGAATAAGCTTTTTAGGAAGCTTTTCTAGCTTAATTGATTAATATAGAGTAGCTACTACATTAATATTATTATCACTTTTACTCATTAAACATGAAACTCAGTCAACTGAACATTTTAAAATATATCACAAATATCATTGACTGGTGCTAATGGTTGATACTGGTTGCTGCCAGCATCCTAGTTCTCAACCAAGTATCTTAAAATATACGATGTTCTAAGTAGCAGGTTTTTTGCAGTTCTGCTGGTGTTCTTGCAGAAAGCTGCAATTTCTTTATATATTTTATAAAATTCTTGGACATGGTACCTATTGTTATTGTTGTTGTTGTATTTTATTTTTTATTTATTTATTTTGTTTATTTTATTTGTTTATTTTATTTTATTTATTTTATTTTATTTTATTTTATTTTATTTTATTATTTTTTGGATATATACATGCCGCCCCTCTCCAAGGAGATTTTGACAGAATCAAGGCCCAAACTTAGTGTGAATTTGGGATCTGGGCTTTTGGGGAAAAAAGTTAGTTATAAACCCATTATTCATGCTGGCTGGAGGGAGTTTAAGTCCACATATCTTAAAATTGCCAGATTTTTAAAAACTGCTCTAAATGAATTAGGCATTTATAAAAATGAAGTCAAAATAATCATTATTTTTAGAAACATTTACTAAAAATTTGGCAAATTCATTTGGAAAATGAATAATTTGAACAGTTCATGCAATAAGGAGGCTACTGTCTGGGCAGATCCATTCCATAATAAATTGGTTGGTCTCAAAGATGCCAATGCATAAAAATGTGTTTAGTTTAGCTTTATATTGCAGCTTTAAATCTGTAATAGATTACTTACAGAAACACAGAAGCATACAATACAAGAGCATTTTTGGCATCTTAAACTAAAGAAAAAAAATTGGCTGGCTTGCTAAATAACTCTTAATTTTCCGCCTTCCTTGCAGGGGGAATGTTCCCAAAAGTGCCACGACATCTTTGTGCTGGAAACGGTCTGTGTGGCTTGGTTTTCTTTCGAGTTCCTCTTGCGCTGTATCCAGGCGGAGAGCAAGCGTGCCTTTCTGAAGACGCCGCTCAACATTATAGACATTTTGGCCATCTTGCCTTTCTACATCTCTTTGATTGTAGACATGGCTTCTCCCAAAACCAGCAACAAGCCTGGGGGTGGGGGAGTTGGAAACAAGTACCTGGAGAGAGTGGGGCTGGTGCTGCGCACCCTCCGAGCCCTTCGCATCCTCTACGTCATGCGCCTGGCAAGGCACTCCCTGGGGCTGCAGACCCTGGGACTCACCGTACGCCGCTGCACCCGGGAATTTGGACTGCTCCTCCTTTTTCTTTGTGTCGCCATGGCACTCTTTTCGCCCCTTGTCTACTTGGCGGAAAATGAAATGGGCGCTAAGCAAGAATTCACTAGTGTTCCCAGTAGTTATTGGTGGGCTGTGATATCCATGACAACCGTCGGCTACGGTGATATGGTGCCTCGCAGCATTCCAGGGCAGGTGGTGGCCCTAAGCAGTATCTTGAGCGGCATCCTACTGATGGCTTTTCCAGTCACTTCCATTTTCCACACCTTCTCGCGCTCGTACATTGAGCTTAAGGAAGAACAGCAGCGTGCGGCTAATAGGCAACCTCTTGACCTGGAAGAAAGCAACAACCTTCCAGAAGACAGCAGCTCTCAGGAAGAAGAGCCCCCCTCTTCGCGGGGCAATAACGGCGCAGTGATTCCCACTGAAATGGAACAAGGCGCTAAGAATTGCTGACGCAAAGGAAATTGGAATCTTGGGGGGCGTGAAATGAAAAGTGTACAGAGGGCTATTTATGTCTTAAAGAAGAGGTCTCCAAACTTGGCAACCTTAAGACTTGTGGACTTGAACTCCCAGAATTCCCCAGCCAGCATAGGAACGGAAGTCCACACGTCTTAAGGTTGCCAGGTTAGGAGACCCCTCCCCTTAAAGTA
This sequence comes from Erythrolamprus reginae, assembly GCF_031021105.1. Classification (NCBI taxonomy): domain Eukaryota; kingdom Metazoa; phylum Chordata; class Lepidosauria; order Squamata; family Dipsadidae; genus Erythrolamprus; species Erythrolamprus reginae. Next base: position 185,396,721 of record NC_091952.1, on the reverse strand, counting down.
ACCAAACTGCTTAGACCTCCTTTTGCAACCATAAAGACTGCCTTTTGAACAACGGCTTATATGATCCATCATAGCCCTGAAGACCATCTGGTTTTAATGTAACGTCTTTTAGAATTTCAGAGAATCTCCAGAACTAGAGATGCTGCTAATTGCACTTTTAAAGGCAATTTTCAAACTTGTTTCTGTTGTGTGTATGTGGGAAGAAATAACATCGCTAATGTATTTTTAAAAGTATCCAAATTCAGGCAGTACGTTGTTCCATTCATTCTGTACAAAGCTAGAGAAACTGTCAAGAATGCCCAGCAGTAGTTTCTCCCTAGCCATATTCATTCCTAGTGGATTCATGTTGCGGTCTACATCATGAAATATGCATAGAGGTTAAAAAGGGAAATTGCTGTAAAAGTATGAAGATGTTTGTGAATTAATTGCGAAGGAAGAACTTCCCTGTGTTGCCCATGATTGAAAAAGGCCTGCTTTAGTTCTTTATGCATTATTGCTATTGGCCATAGGAAGCTTTGCACTTTAGCTTAGATCAGGGATGGGTAACTACGGCCTCTATGTGACTTGTGGACTTTAACTCACAGAATTCCTGAGCCAGCATGGTTGGCTGAATAATTCTGGGATTTGAAGTCCACAGTTCATAAAGGGGACATAGTTCTCCATCTTAGATGATGTTTCCTTTGCTCAGATTTAAATGGGTGTTGCTTTAAAATGATTCCAGTTGGATTTCCCCCCCTCCTTATGTCTAATCCATTGGTACTAAAGCTATGATGTTTTTAAATGGAAGAAGACACTTCTGAGATATTTATAGCTGGCTTTAAAATAAATGACAAAATTGGCCTTTCATTTTATTCCAATAACTATCAACTGCAGTGCTAGGTTAAAATACTGGGAAGCTTTTGCTGCTGATCATGATAAAATTAAAGCTATCAATAATAAAAAGAATTGTAATGGTTGGGAGTTGAATATGGGACAAACTGCAGAACATCTAGTTAAATTAGCCCTGGCCATTGCAAAGATGCACAATAAAGGAGGAAGCACAAAGCATTTGCACTTCTTAATTTCCTCTGTACAGTATTTGTAAAATGAAGGTTTTGTTCCATGCAGGAGGTGGGATTTATAAAATGTGAGATAAAAGCGTTGGGTTTGGGTTTTGACCATGGAATCTTTTCCTCATAGTTAAAAATGATTTCATTATGTTGGAAACAACCGCACAAGAGTCACGGTGAGCAGTATTTTTGAAATATACTTTGCTATCAGGAGGCAGAAGCCTTTTACAGTAATTAGGAATTGTGGTGAATTCCAACTCCTGGATCTAAGCGAAAATTAAGAGCCTTACCACTTTTGAAAATAGAAGACCTTTGTGCCGGAGCCCGGAGGTATTAGTAGTAAGGTTGAAGTCTACTTACTCTTCCATTTGTATTGATTCTTGGTCCACAAGATTGTGATGATGCTGGGAGTTTTATGCAGTCTTGTTTTGTGCGGCTGAGCTATATTAAACGTCATCTGTTAGCAAGGAACATTGTAAACAAAAGCTTCTTAATTTCTATTTCCTGATTCTCATTTGTTCCAGTTTATTTTGAAAATAAGAAAGGAAAATAAAATTACCTTGTGGCACATCATCTGAAACTTTTTCTTTTACCTAAGGGAGCCATTTCTATCACACGTAGTCTATTTACTTTTCATGTGCAGCCCAACTTCTTATTATGTTTATTTAATATGTAGACCTGTACATAACTCACCATTTTTCACATAGAAAAGTGTTTCTGAGTTCATGCTGGAATCACAAGTGCCCAGGAAAGACAGGAAGAGCTAAGCTCACACTACAATTAAGAAAGCCCCATTCCTACTTTGGAAGTGCAACAAATTAACAGCATAAGTTATTCCAAGCCCATTTTTTTGAGATGGAATTGATGTCTCTTCTAGCTTCTTCATAAGTTTAGTAAATAATAAGCACTTTACAAATCATTACAACACCCTATAAGTAATGTGAAATAGACCAAAGTAACATTTTTGCTTCTGTTAATTTCAGAATTCTGAGAAGGAATGCTTTCCCTTTAGTGCCATTCAATGCTCAGCTTAAACTATTTGTCCTGGAGCAAAAACAACCCACCTACCTCCATTCCATACAAAAATGAAGTGACATACATAATTAACACTGTTCCTACATGCATTTAATATCAGCCGCACCCACACCCAGTGTATTAAAGTCTCATTAAAATGGTAGTTTGTTTATTTATTTATTTGATTTTTATTTTTTTTTATGCCGCCCTTCTCCTTAGACTCAGGGCGGCTTACAACATGTTAGCAATAGCACTTTTTAACAGAGCCAGCATATTGCCACCACAATCCGGGTCCTCGTTTTACCCACCTTGGAAGGAGGGAAGGCTGAGTCAACCTTGAGCCAGTCTTGAGATTTGAACTGCTGACCTGCAGATCTAGCAGTCAGCTTTAGTGCCTGCAGTACTGCACTCTACCCACTGCGCCACCTCGGCTCAATATCATGATACTCTGTACTTCTTGCAATCAAATATATTTATCAAATTCATATAGCTGCCAATCTCACGGAAAGTGACTCTGGATGGCATAAAACAGAGATGTCAAACTCAAGGTCCACAAGCTGGATCTGACCTGTGGGGTGCTTAGATTTGGCCCGTGGAGCCACTCTGGAAACAGTGAAGGACCTGCCCATGGTGCTTCTGCCAGTGAAAATGGAATTTAGGAGGGCTGTGCACGGCCCGAGTTCACTGGCAGAGGGTTGCAGGAAGGCATCACAGCCAAAAATGGGAGCTCAGAAGCCTGTTTTCCCTGGCACAACACTCGGGCCACTAACACGAGTGATGTCAAGTTGGCCATGCCCACCCCGCGGCTACAATCATGACCACAACCCTGATGCAGCCCTCAATGAAATCGAGTTTGACACCACTGGCATAAACCAATTCAATTTAGTTATTTGTTTGCTTATTTTATTTAATCAAATTTATAGGCCGCCCTTCTCCGGTGGACTCAATAAAATAATACGAGGGTTATCCAGAAAGTAAGGTTATAAGGCACGTAGCTCTTGCGAGGAATGTTCACGCGGGAAGTTGGTATTACTATCATGTAGGGGGAAACCAGCGGAAGGAGCTAAGCAGTGCCAGTGGTCAGTAGATCATCGACTGGCGTTGTGGTGAAGGTTAGAGATGAGCGTCCTCATTCTGTTTCCCTCCAAATGCGAAGTGTGGATCCAAAAACAAACTGATAACAAATGCAACTTGCACATACAAGTGTAACATGAGTACTACCAGGAGCGTACATAACTGCTCACGCTGCTGTATTTTCTACCAGCTAAAGTTTCTGGATACGAGGATGAGTCAAAAAGTAATGCCATTTTATTTAGGACAGGTATAACACAGGAATATTTAGCATACCACAAAAGGAAACTGGTCTTCTGTGGATCACATCCCTACTTCTCAACATAGTCATCGTTTCTCTCAATAGCAATGTTCCACCTTCGAATGAGAGCATGTATCCCTGCCACCCCACCTTCTTCCTTCGGCAGTGACTCTCCTCGTGTTCTTCCTCCTCTTCCTCCCACCCAAATTCTGAGCTTATATTTCTTTCCTAATGGGTTTGCACACATTATTTGCTTTTACATTGATTCCTATTGGAAAAATTGCTTCTACTTAAGAACGTTTCTACTTAAGAACCTGGTCACGGAACGAATTAAGTTCTTAAGTAGAGGTACCACTGTACAGATATAGACAAATTAATAAGGTATAAGGATTTGATAAACAAACGAGGGAATGGGGAGGGGGGGAAAGGTAACAAAAGGGGACGTCAAGACACTGCAATCGTCATAAATATGAGTCAGTTGCCAAGAATCTGAATTTTAATCACGTGACCATGGGAGGATGCAATGGTGATGTGAAAAACGGTCATAAGTCACTTTTTTCAGTGTTGTTGTAACTTCAAATAGTCACTAAGTGAATTGTTGTAAATTGAGGACTACCTATAGATTAAACCAGCACAATTTGACAAAAATAAGGGTAGAAAGTATAGTGCAGTGTGTTTTAGTAGGAAGTAACTGGAACCTTCAGATTATCACACCGTCAGGATCATAGAAGTGGTTCAGATACCACATTCTAAGACTTGTGATTCTGGGGCTGCAAAGAAAGACCGGATAAAAAAATATATATTTTGAATCAGAAAAACTTTTCCTGAAATTTTTTCAATTAGAATTTGAAATAGTTGCTGCTATCCTAACAAAATTCACCATTCATTGAGTTCAGCCAATCATAAATATTTATACTGTACTCCGGGCAATAAAGTACTGTATATAAAATGTTTTAACTTACATATCACAACTTATAAAATAGCAATGTTTGGCTGTAATTGATGGATCAGAACAGAAGGTCTGTTGGAATAGGTCAAACATCTATTCTGAAAGTTGTTATCCAGAGGTCTGTTTGAATAGCGTGTAGTAAGTGGATATATTAACATCTATTATTAGATAATTGGTATAGTGGAGAAATAAACTATCTTCGTTATCAAAATGTATTATTTTAAACTATTAAATTATTAAAATCATCAGTGACTATTGACTATAATTGAGATGCTGTGCTGGAAATGAGTATAAATAGCCTTGTTTCAATATCAGAAACTCAATGAACTTTTGTAAAGTTCTCCTGTAGGTACAATATATCACAGAAGTTAATATACCCCCTCACATTTTGTAACTATTTAAATACAGTATATCTTTTCTTATGATAACACTGAAGAAATGACACTTGGCTACAATGTAAAGTAGGGAGTACTGTATACAGCTTGTATAACACTGTAAATGTGCTGTCCCCTCAAAATAACACAATACACAGCCATTAATGTCTAAACTGCTGCCAACAAAAGTGAGTACTTTATACTATATGTGTAAGTTAACAAATTATTTCTTTTTTCAAGTTCAGTATACTTTGGAGGAGGAAGCCAGGCTAATTGAACCCACATAACCATATTTCTTCTGTAGATACATATGAAAAGAAGAAAACAAATAATGCATTTGTGTATAACTTTATTTTTTTAAAAAAAAATCAAACTGATTGTTAATGAGTGCAATTGGATTTTCCATACATTCAACATTTAGCTAAAATATACAAAAGTTCTTTACAGATTTTTTTTTTTTAGGAAATAATTTCCTGATTACTGAGATGCTCTTTGGATACTCTTAGAGATATATCAGAGCTGCTGCTTGATGAAGAGTTCTATCTGTGAGTAGGAGAAGGCTTAAGCCAGTGATGGACAACCTGTGTCCTTTGGTGAAATGTGGCCTCTTAGCATCTTGAGAACTTTTGAAATTTGATAATAAAACAGTCCGTTTTCAGGGACATAGGTCATTCATCCTCCCCACATCCCCTCCAAAAAACTAAGAGAAAATTGATTCTCCAGCCATCACTAGAAGCATACTGTATTTCTTTAGTTGATTAGGAGAGCAAGCGTCACCATTGTCTAATTAAAGACTTGACATTCATGGTTTAAATCAGAGGTGTCCAACAACCTTGGACAACTTTTGTGACTTGTGGGATTTAACTCCCAGAATTCATCTGCCAGGGGAATTCTGGGTGTTGAAGTCTTAAAGTTGCACATGCCTAGTTTAAATGTTCAAGCCATGGCAACTAAGATTTCATGGGGGTGGGGGGGGGGGAAACCCAGGCAATTGGCTCTCTTCTATGCGATGGATAGTTATGATTCCCTAGGAATCAATTGATGTTGAGCCTAAAATTGTAACTGGGTTGTGTTAAAATGGCCCTTTTAAAAAATATGTGACTATCTGGGGTTCAGGAGTCAGTGACCCACACAGTTAAATACTGCACAAATGTGTAAACTTCTCTGGTGACATTTCCAGTTCTGTTGTGATGTTCTGAGCCTCTATTTTAATATCGACAGCAGAAGTTAAGAATCTGTGGATAGTAACTCATCTAAGAAGAAAAGCATGTGTGTTTGTGTGCATGTGTGTTTGTGGAATACTATTAATTTTACCTTCAATAACACTTGTTTTTTAAAAAGAGGTATCTGTATATATTCAGCCTACGCTAACGTAATAGTTCAATCCCATCTCTCTTCTCAAAAGACACTGGGAAAGCAAAGAATATTACCCCATACAAAAATAAAACCTAGCATTGCAAGTTTAATAAATTCCGTTGTCCAAGTAGAAATACAATCCTTGCTACAGCAGCACGCCAGGAAAAACCAGGATTGAAATGTATGCCACTCTGGTTCTAACTCGGTTAGAACACTTGTGGAAAAAGAGAGCAATGCAACATTCACATTCCGCCATGCCACATTAAAATCAGCTTGGTAAGGTCACTTCAGGCACCAAGGAATAAGCAGCGAAGCCAGTCAACAGCACAAGTCTATTCAACTACGAGACGTTTCACACCAAGCCCTCATTAAAGCAGCTTTCCTGAGGTTTTATTTATTTGCCAGCCAGGCAGAGATACCTCCACTAAAGCGATAGCCAATCAATATATTGCCTCATCCTGGTCTTCTCTCCATTTTTAAAAACTGAATTGAGTTTTATTTTTGTTGTTGTTTAAGGGAGGGATGGAGTTCCTGGGTGACACACTTGTCCCTTGGACCCGAAATATAGGAGAGGATGCATAGCCGGATCAGATGTATAAGTGGAAGGGATTAAAGCAAAGCTTCCGATAGATTCCCATTCTTGCTAATATGGGATTTTGATGTCTTCAGATCATCCCAGATTTGAGAGAGAGAGAGACAGCTGGGTGAAGCAAGGAGGAGATCCAGCTGAACAATTCTGGTCAGACTTGAGTAGCTTTTCTTTTCTTTCTTTTTTTGGATAGTTGAGGGGAATCAGCATTTCATAAAGTGCCTTTCCAGGTTAACAACAAAAGCACATATAGTACATTTTATGGCTAAGAGAAGAGAGTGGTTCCTGAATTGCTGTAGAATGCATATATGCCTCATAGCTATAGAAGCAAATTTGCCTTGACACGTTAAAAGTCAAGGAACTTTTAAAACAATACAAGCAATGCTTTTCTTGCAGCCCAATCAAATCTCACCATAGGCTTACATAAATCTGGTGAACTCATTTTGCAGATCCTCTGGTTTCTCTACTCTTATAAATGTGCCTAAGTGCTTTTTCATTCCCCCCTTTCAGTTCCTGGTTATGGCATTGCTAAAATGAAGCAACTTTCCAAACTTGAATGGACTCCGAATCGCTGCCGTACTTCTTCTCGTTTTCAGCAGCCCCACTTCTTGACCCAAACATAAAATGACATTTGGTATTAAATATTTAGAAAAATATCACACACATTTTCTTTAAAATTAAAAACATTTGCCCTATTATCCAACACTAAAGTATTGCTCTCTCTTCTCTATCCTAGCCTAGTAAGCCATCTCTTTCACAGAGAGGTTATTGAGATAATGTCTTTAGCTTAAAAAGCAGTGCTATTGTAGTTGTCCTATGCAACTTAAGAGTATAACTTTAAGAATGTCATTGTGCTCGCACTGCGAAGATAAGATTTACATAACTGAAAGTGGCTTTTCTGCCACGCAAAAATACAGGAACAGAATGCAAATAATGCCTAAACTAAACAATGATTTTCTTTCAAGCTCATCCTCTTTAACTATAAATCCTTTATAGATTCTGTTAGTAATTTCTCCAAGGTTTCAAAATTACTCATCCTTCTGAGCTCTCCGAAGACTTAGTGTGCATTAAGTCTGTTCTGTTTGGCTATAGTAGCATTTGTATCAAAATCACTAATCACTTTGATGTATTTATACATCACACTGGCCCAGCAGTGTGCACATGTAGATTTAACACAGTTGCACAAAATCTATTCCTTGACATTATTCACTAAACCATCTCTTCCTTACAATCTTACAAAAACTCTTACAATCTTACCAAGTTGTGGCCTACCACATTTTAAAAACAACAGGTTCTACACTTTCATCGAAGGAATGTAAAATATTCCAAATACATAGCCCATATGCATATAAATAGGTAAATGCTTCAAACAAGATACTCCCAACTTTTATGACTGACCTTTGGGGGGGGGGGGGAAAGAGCATTGAGAACAGTAACAACCAGCCCTTGGGATACACACATTTGTCCGTGCACAGATATTTTTGAGAACTGAGAACAGAAGAAAACCCCTCACTGCAACCCCGAAGAAGACAAACCCATTTCAATAGATAAAACAACCCAATGAAAGAAAAGGAAAAAGTGCCAGAAGTAGTGTCCACGTAGGTATGGATCTTTGATTCTTCTATTTCTAGTTCCTCGGAAACTCAGTAGGTACACAAGCAGAGCTGAAGCTAAGGCTGGCTTCCCAGCCTCTTCTACTAATCTCAACGAATAATCGCCTCCATCCTGTGTCTTAAAGTGCCTTTGTGCTGGCTGGGTGCGATGAATGTGGAACAGGTTTCTGTGGGTAACAGCTGAAGAAGTAAACCTGCAAAAGGATGGCCAGGTCTACAAAAACCTGGAGAAGTCCACACACCGAGAACTGGAATGGTGCTTGATTCAGGAGGAAATAAACTGTCTTGAAGGTATCACCGCTGGTCCACATTAGCACCATCTTTACGCTTAAAAGGGAGACAAAAACAAAATCAAAAAGAGAAGGGGGAAAAAGTCTTAATAAAAGTACACCCCCCCCCCCGATTTTTGTAATTTATTTTATTTATGTATTTATTTTATTTATTGGATTTGTATGCCGCCCCTCTTCGTAGACTCGTTGCGGCTAACAACAGTAACAAAAAAACCACATGTAAATCCAATACTAAAACAACTAAAAAACCCTTATTGTAAAACCAAACATCCATACATACATCCAATTCTGCTAATGGCAAAGCAAAGATGTCATTTTCATGAAGAATGAAAGCATTACAATGTTTATACAAATAACTATCAAGGCCAATAAGGGAAATGAAACAAGCTAGAAATTACTGTCACCAGTAAAGATTAATAAAACTGATCAAATGCCATTGAAATGCGGATAACATACAGGGTACATCTTTAGTCTGCTCTTCTGCAAAGTAATGTCATAAACCTATCAGGTTCATTTGGTTAGACCAAGGATAGGCTAAGTAGGCTCTTCTATCACATGTGAACTTCAGCTCCCAGAATTCCTGAGATGGCATGATTGGCTCGGAAGTTCTGGGAGTTGAAGTCCACATGTTATAGAAGAGCCCACTTTGCCTATCCCTGAGTTAGACCATAGATTAGTATTACACACAGCCAAATATGTCTTTCAAGGCTAGATTCATTTACACGCACTCATAATTCAGATACACCACTTAGATTTTTTTAAAGTACCCACATAAATAGATGAACCAACTTAAAATGTGCAGTGCTGCCGGCTGCAGACATGCTCACAAGTGTTCCTTAAGTCATGCAGTACTTCATATTTTATAAATGGGAAAAAGAAGTCTGACAACTTGCTGAAGGCTAAAAAAGGGATGACCTAATTCGGAGTATGTTATATCTTCTCTTAAGGAGGAAGTTCTGGAAAGCCTACCCTGCCCCAATGAATAAAATATCCTCGCTCTAATTTTGCACACACAGTTTTAAGTGGTCATGATAATTGGTCATGATATAAATGAGGAACTCAATTTACTAGTGCTTGTCATTTTATTTATTTATTTTATTTATTTTATTTCTTTTTAATGCCGCCCTTCTACTTAGACTCAGGGTGGCTTACAACATGTTAGCAATAGCCCTTTTTAACAGAGCCAGCATATTGCCCCCACAATCTGGGTCCTCATTTTACCCACCTTGGAAGGATGGAAGGCTCAACCTTGAGCCGGTGATGAGATTTGAACCACTGACCCGCAGATCTAGCAGTCAGCTTTAGTGGTCTGCAGTACTGCACTCTACCCACTATGCCACCTTGGTTCATTTATATGAACCAAGAGATAGGGGTTCGAGCTACAAAATAAACAGAATATTAAACTACATTTAATATCCTGAGTTAGTTTTAGAGTGTGCGTGCAAATCTATTTGTTCTGACTATGCAACAAATGTGTTGTGTTTAGGAAACCGTTCCGGATGAATCGTGGAACACCTTGAAATGAAGCGGGGCAACGTCTTGATTGATTCAGCTTAGACATGTTTTTGGTGGGTCCTCCTGCAGGATGAATAGAGCGAATGTGCTCCTCTGCATCCTCTACCTTTGCATTGTTTGGGCAGCAATTCTTCCCATTCATTTGAATTCAAAAGCGGCATAACCAACATTTCTTCTCTGGTATCTCTGCTTAGCTGCTGCTGCCAATGACCTTGCCATCAATCTGCTGTCTCCCACCATACAACTGTCTAGATTAGCAATCCTGGCTGATATTTCATTGTATTACCATATAAGGTAAACGGTAGAATGTAAGCATGCTAATGCTGAGTCATTGGGTGTGAACTGCATTTTGATTGGGCCAGAGCATTATAAGATGCAAATCAACTTCACCATGATTCTGTGGTCATCTGCTGTTTGTTGCTGTGGATGGTGGTGGTTAGTTGGCTGGCTGGAGCAGTTTGAGCATGAGTTAAATATTGAGTAGAATAATAATATCGTATAATAAGATTTTTATTAATATTGATTGTTTCTTCATTACTTATTTGACTCCTATGACAATCATTAAGTGTTGTACCACATGATTCTTGACAAATTGGTATTTTCTTTTATGTACACTGAGAGGATCTGCACCAAGACAAATTCCTTGTACGTCCAATCACATTTGGCCAATAAAAAATTCTATTCTATTCTATTCGTGATACGAAGAAACCTGGATTGGTTTAGTATCTACTTGTAATCTGGATTGGTTGAATATCTACTTGTAAGTAACCTGAATATAGCTGATGTAAAGTTCCTGTATATAGAAGACTGAAGATATTTTGCACTGAAAAGTAAAACCACTGTTTTCTACAAACGTGTCTTTCTTCATTTATCTGGTTTATTAATTGCCACAATATATTCTGATATCTTATCTAAGTCTTCCTGGGTTACTCTACATATATATCCTGACAACAACATCTATGCCAATATCTAACATGCTTGTTCTGGATTTATGACTAAAGTGGACACTTTGGTCAGGATGTGAACCTCCTGAATCTCCCTGTTCCATTCAAGTCCCTTTTTGAACTTTTTCGGTGATTTCAAAGCTAGACACACCTTTTCCAAATGGAAAATTAAGTTAATTAGAGGTTTCCCAATTTAATGATACCATTTAAACAAGAATGGCGCACATGGAATTCACCTGAACACAGAGTCTGTCCTATGCTGCCAGATAATCAGATTTTGTGGAAACAAAGAACTAAAGCTAATATCCCAAACTATGGAATTAACTACTAAAAAAAGGAGAAAAAAATATATAACATTATTTTCCAAGCCATTGTCTTCTAATTTAAAGCACAGTAATATTTTTTTCTCATCACATACTAATATGAAAGCAATGTTAAATAGTTTTTATCATTTAAACGCTAAATGTTTTCATTAATGCATTATATATATAGCAACTCAAAGGCATTGCCAGCTTTTAAGTGACTTTGTCTTAGTACATTATAAATGCATAATCTTTTAAATGGAAATTATAAGGAATACCCACTAAAAGCTTCAGAGCTGTTAGAATAACTTAAAAATACATTGTGCGTCATGCACACAATATAACTGAAAACTGTGAGCACTTCAGATCTTATTTACAATTTATGATGTGTAGCCACAAGCATGACTGAATTCAGAAATGGTCCAGCTCTTATCCAACCACTGAAATAAGAATGAGCGCCAGAGATACAGGTTAGAAAGGATAAACTTTATACTAAGACCCAAACATGTCTTTAAAATTGATGAAAGGGGGGTGTACCATCAATACTATTATTTAATAAGAAGCTTCATTATGCGATATGGTTAGAATTTGCTGAAACTTAGCAAAAATAGGTGTTGTATTTGTAAATTAACAAAATCTGAGACTAAAAATCTATTTTTTACAAGAGATATGAGCTATTTACTATTTAATAAGATGCTATATCCCTAAGAATAATGTTCAAAAACTCAAGTAGTTTATATAAAATAAATTTTAGAGCAAGCTAAATTAATTAAACATAGATTTCCCCTAAATGATGTAGGTTCTTTTGCAATGCAAGTTGATTTCAATGGGATTTGAATTCAACTAACCTCATCACAATTCAATACACTACCTGTTGAAAGTTACTTATGCATACAGTACATGCACTTCATGTGGTTCTATTGGTAATTCTAAGAATAAGCCTGTCTATCTGGGCAAACTATCCCCAGTAATTTAGAGAAGGGGCGTTGGTCTTACATAATATGCCTCTTGACCCCATGCCAATCATTAAGTGCTGTACCTCATGATTCTAGACCTGAGGTTGGCAGGGTTGGCTCTTCTATGACATGTGGACTTCAACTCCCAGAATTCCTGAGCTAGTATGATTGGCTTAGGAATTTTGGGAGTTGAAGTCCACAAGTCACAGAAGAGCGAACTTTGCCTATCCCTGTTCTAGACAAATGTATATTTTGTTTTATGTTCACTGAGAGCATATGCACCAGAGTGTCCAATCACTCTTAGACAATAAAGAATTCTATCTATCTATCTATCTATCTATCTATCTATCTATCTATCTATCTATCTATCTATCTATCTATCTATCTATCTATCTATCTATTGATCTATCTATCTATCTTCTAGCCAGGCATGTGTTAAATCCATCTGCTCTGTGATTGGACTGAATCTGTCAAACTGTTGCTATGACCTTCAGTTTTTTTCAATCAGTCACTCAGAGATGATGGTTGTGCCTGTTTTCTTTCTAGATTTGGTGAAAAATACTTGATTGCTATATCCATCTTGAGGGATTTCTTCTCCAAGTACCTTGAGTTAGTCTGTTTGACATTTGAGATGCTTCCCCCATCCCCAATCAGTTCAATCACAGTGCAGATGGATCTAACCCATGCCTGGTGCTATATCCACAACGAGGGAGAAGTGTTGAAATTTTCAGAAGTTTGTATCTAGCTATATAATCAGTTCATGTCAGAGGTTCCCAAGCTTTCTTGATTTGTGACATTTTAGCATCACTAATATTTTCACAGGCCAAAAATTGCCAGCTTCACAAAGACCTGATGTTGCAAATGGATGTGTGTCAAACTTAGCTTTGACAATAGATACAGCAAAAAATAGAAAGTACCTTGCATGGGGATCATGGTTTACACAAATGATAACAACTTTAAGGTTTCATAAAGAGATCCATTATCCAGGAAACAATAAGCTTCAAGATGACTGTGTATGTCCATGAATTTCCCAAAATTTCCCGAGAGAAATTGTTGAAATTTTGGAATATCTTCTGCATGACTGGGAACCAAGGCAGCAATTTTTACATGAGATCTTATTTGATTTCTGCCTAAAGAAAGATTTTTGTCTGTCTAGAACATTCTCCAGCACGCAGTGTATGTGAAACTGCAACAAGGAACACTATAAATACTAATGAAGCTTTTATACTTCCATAAACACCAGGAATGTAACAGCAGGATTAAAGATAACTGTTAATGAACTGTAGTCTTCTTTTAAAGAAACACAAAACTAAATAATTTAGTGTGCAGTTTGGGTACCATTTCCTATGGATCCAATCCTACACTTTCACACGCAGCAGTTACAAAACTGAAAGTTGTTGTTTGTGGTTAATGACAACTCCTCTGAATAAACGGTGGAAACTGCTAACCGGTCTCTTTCTTGTAACCATGAAGTGTTTTCTTTTATTTAATTTAAATATAAATAAATAAGTACATAGGTTTATCTTTTTGTTTGTTTGTTTTCTCCCCTCCTATCTCTGCACAAAAGCTTAGAACCAATATCCCAAAAGCATAAATCGCTAGGCAATGCTTTAAACTGCATCTATAGTTCTACAATATGATGAAGTTATTGTGACAATCCATGACGTGAACATTTCTGCTTCGTGTACGCTCCCATTTTAAGATATTACTGCCTCGTCACTGCACATCCTTCAAGCCCTCCTGCTTCAAAATAGTGGAACTTTTGCATACACCTAAGGAAATTAAGTTAATTTTCTGCGATCAGAAAGAACTGGGGGGGAAATGTGGCTTTCTGCAAAGGTTGAACAGCTGCTCGGGCTCACTCTTACTTCTGAGGGACAGGAGAAGGGGGGGGGAAAACAGACCAAAAGCCCCAATTTGCAGGAAGCTAGAAGCAACACACAATCTGCCTGGAAGCAAGAAAGAAAGCCAAGAGCGCGGACAGATAGGAGTTCTGTTACACAAAGATTATTTTCCCCATTTTGAACAGCTGCTCCACAAAACAGTTTTCCTGTCCATTAATAATTTAAAAAAGAAGAAGATATGTAGCAGTGTTGTAATTCTGGGGAAGGGGGGAATCAAAAAGTGTTTTGAGGGATGAAAAATATGCGAAGAAGGTTCTATATTCTGGGCTAGCCAAGTTTGTTTGTTTGTTTGATTGATTTGTATGCCGCCCCTCTCCGTAGACTTGGGGCGGCTAACAACAATAATGAAACAACATATAACAAATCTAATATTTAAAATAATTAAAAGACCCTTATTTTAAAAAACGAACATACACACAAACATACCATGCATAAATTGTATAGGCCTAGGGGGAAGGGGATATCTCAATTGCCCCGTGCCTGACGACAGAGGTGGGTTTTAAGAATTTTACGAAAGGCAAGGAAGGTGGGGGCAATTCTGATCTCTGGGGGGAGTTGGTTCCAGAGGGTCGGGGCTGCCACAGAGAAGGCTCTTCCCCTGGGTCCCGCCAAACGACATTGTTTAGTCGACGGGACCCAGAGAAGGCCAACTCTGTGGGACCCGACTGGTCGCTGGGATTCGTGCGGCAGAAGGCAGTCCTGGAGATATTCTGGTCCGATGCCATGAAGGGCTTTATAGGTCATTACCAACACTTTGAATTGTGACAGGAAACTGATCGGCAACCAATGCAGATTGCGTAGTGTTGGTGTAACATGGGCATACTTAGGGAAGTCCATGATTGCTCTCGCAGCTGCAATCATGTCCCATTTCTCCCCCACCCCCAATACACACAAAAGACATAATATTACTATAGCATGGAAATCCACTGACCATCCTGAAATAGGATTATGTCCAAAAAGCTACCAAGTGATTTTAAAAAAATCATTCATGAATGGCAGATTATATAAATAGTGAAATGAAAGAACATGTATGTAACGCTAACCATTTAGCGGCCATAAAATTCCAAAATGGAGAAGCAAAAATAATGCTTGAACAACACTGAAGATAAATGGAAAACAGATTCACAAACTGCAGGCGGTGTCTGTGCCAGGGGTCATACAGCGTCAAAAAAAGTCAATAGGGCAGCTGTATCGCAATCAAAGCCCTGCTCTTTATTCACAGGCATTGTTTCAACACACAACAAAGGAGCAGGGCTTTCTTGGTGTGGTGGCAAAAAAACATCTTGCCTTCTTGACCCTGCCCTGCAGAGACACAAACGAAAATTTCTAACAACGCTATTAAACAAAAACCTAAGCAAAGTGCGCAAATATTGTATGAACGCTCAGAACTACAGTTTCATACCAGTCTAACATGTACAGGTAGCCCTTGACCTACAATCACAATTTTGAGCCCAACATTTCTGTTGTTGAGTGAATCATTTGTTAGGTGAGTTTTGCCCCATTTTTACGACCTTTTTTGCCTCGGTTGTGGAGTGAATCATTGCAGCTGTTCAGTTAGTAAACCGTTTGCTAAATGAACGGTGGCTTCCCCATTGACTTTGCTTGTCCAAAGGTCGCAAAAGGTGATCACATGACCTTGGGACCCCGCAACCGTCATAAACAGGAACCAGCCGCCAAGCATCTGAATTTTGGTCACATGATCACGGAGACGCTGGAAAGGTTGTAACTGTGAAAACTGTCATAAGTCGCTTTTTACCCATTGTAACTTTGTAACCGTTGCAACTTTGAACATTCACTACAAGAATTGTTGTAAGTCAAGGCCGATCTGTAGCATATGTACTAATGCAAGACACATTTTTAAGATGGCTTGAAAGAATGGCTGATTTTAATCACTCCCATTCACTTTTCTTTCCTGCTGTTTTAAGGAGTCAACCAATATTGGGTTGCTACCAGTATGGATGAGGACGGCACAACGGTAGCCAAAGTTGCACTGCGCATGCAGCTTCTGTTCTTCTGCGTGCGCATGTGCACGTCCAAGAGTATTTTTGCTTTTGCGCATGTGCAGGTAGCAAAATTTTGCAAGGAGACACGTACGCACACATTTCGGCAATTTTTTGCCTTTGCGCATGCATGGAAGCAAAAACAATTGCTGAAATCTCACACACATGTGCGTCCTCTTGGGAGATTTTGCTTCCTGTGCATGCGCAGGAGCAAAAACATGCCGGACAGGCAGGAGAACAGAAGCTACACACTCAATGCACCAGTAGCTGCGGTGATGGGAATTCGCCCCTGGAGTCAACTCTTCAAATATGAAAGCAGATCCATTTTTTTTCATGCTTGTGTAGTTTGGAAGCCAGAAAAAGAACTTGGCAAGTTCAAAATCAGTGTTTCCATATCTTTTTTTAAAATCCAAGCCCTAATATACCCCAATTACAACACTGTGATCTTCCCATTATAGCTAATATTTCTATTAAGAGCACATTATTAGCGCAGGGGCCCCCCAGAATGTCATCCAAAACCAGGGGTGCCAATTAGGAAATGCTTCCGGCTCTAGGATGATCAAGAAAACAAACCCATATTAGGCGGGAATCAGAACTATAAAATACTGAAACGTACTGCAATATGGCTAGCTAAGTAGCAAAGAAGCTCAAGGGAGCATCCAATTTTGCAACAATACACACAAGCCAGAGCAAACAAAAGAAGCAGTAGCTGGGTTGGAAGAAATGCTATTGCCAGAGGCTCAAGCAACAAAAATAGCATTTCCGTGCGATGTAACTCACTCCCCGTGATATCTAGTGTCAAACCTGCCCCTCTAATATAAGTGCCTGACAGCAGAGCTTTTAAGAGTTTCAACACGGAACGCAAAAAGAGCAGTCCAGTTATGCAATTGCAGAGGATTTAATGGCAGTCGTTACATGCCAAAGAGGAAAGAATACTACAGGTTAGTCCTTGACTTACAACCAGTCAGTTATGATAGACTCCAAAAAAGGGGATTAATAACTCAAATCTGAAGTTCTGATATTGTCCCCTCCTTAGTAGTCACATGATCGCACTAAGGACACTCAGCAACATTACCACCTCCATGGTCATTGGCAGCATCTCAAGTTCACTTGAACATGTTTTACAAATTTTGCCTAAAACTGGTACTTCCTTCCAATTGATGGCAAAATTACACCATAGTGAACAATGGATTTGCATAACGACCGTGCCGCTTCTCTAACGACTGCAGCATTCACTTTATGACTGAGACTAAAAAGCTTGTAAAAATAAGATAGGTCATATGATCGACCTGTTTTTACAATCATTATAACTTGTGAACATAATGGGCAAGTTCCATTATTGTCGTTAAGTCAAGGATCAATTGTATTTTGTACTACAAAAGATGGTGGTTTCTCTAGATGTTCAGGTGCTGGCAATGACAAGACATTTGTGCATACAACTTCAGTACTGTTCTGTCTGGGTTTTCCCAGACCTCAACACCAACTGAAAAAACAGCCAGACACTCTGGTAAAAACCAAAAGTATTTTATAGCTGGAAAAAATAAGCACAAAGGAAAACCTGTCTTCACAACAGACAGGCTATAATACGTTACAGCAGGGTCCTGATGTCCAGTCAATACCACAAGCTTCTTGCTGGCACACACCCCCAAGGTTTCAATAGTCCAAGGCACAAACCAGGATTGTAAGCCACCAAAGTTCACAGACAGGTCTCACGAATCTCCAAGATAAAACTCCACAAGCCAGGAAGGGTGGGTCCGCCTTTTATCCTTTCCCAAGAGCACCACACCCAAACCCAGCTGTGACCTCTAATGCTGGAAATACTTAGCCAATTGAGTCCGTCTCTGATTAGCTCTCCTTTGTCGCATATCTATGATGTCTTGAGCATTTTCCCCTAAGGAATCCAGGCTGCTTGCTGGGGAGAGCTCCCCCTGGTGGAACTCTGGCTGTCCTTCTTCTTCAGCCTGGGATTCCTCTTCCTCGTCAGTCTGCACCTCCTGTTCCTCAGCCTCTCCCTCTGAGCTGGAAACCGACAGAAGGTCAGCCATTCCCGGAGGGGTCCCAGACTGAACCACAACAAGTACCAGGCTGAATAGCCATGATTAAGTCAACCTGATCTGGCAATAACTAATCCTTCCAGAGCAAATGACGAATTAATTTAGCTTACTATAATAAAATGTAGCCAGAGACCCTGTGAGGCAAACCAAAACTGGGTAATTTTGGGCCGGTCACCATCTTTCAGGGTTATTGTGGGGAAAGTAGGAGGAGGAAGGTGGATAGGATATGTTAGCCACTTTGAGTTATTTTAAACAATAATAAAGGCAGGAAATGAATTAATGAATGAATAGATGAATGGATGAATGAATGAACAAACAAACATACAGTAAAACTGTCACGCTGGAAATTGCCAGCCCCCATGACATTGAGAAACATCCAGTAGTTAGAGAGTTAATTCTGTCTAGTAAGGTAGCTCCTCCTGTGTGATGTAATTGTTTGCTCACATCCTGTCCCTTCTTGGAGAAGAAGGGCGGTCCTTATTCAGAGGACATCTTTTCTCTATACATCCTACCTAGAGGATGTGCTTTTCATGTCTCTCCAGACATTTATTGTTTTTATACTTTTCTAATAAAAAGTAACTTGTTCATTCGAACATGCTTGTCTGTACTTCACTATTCATCTCCTCTGGAAGCTCCCGGCTCACTCCTCACGGGCTGAGCGCCTTGTCTAAGGTAAGGGGGTCTTCTAAATCCCGACATGGTGGCCGAGCACGGTTATTATTGAAGTAACAGACCCCGCTTACACCCCGTAAGCTTCCTAGGAATTTTTCCCTAATGCCAGCGAAAAAGAAACGTAATCCTCTCACGCAGTCATACGTTGATTCTCTCTCAAGTGACCAGCTGGCCCAACTCAAGGAGACAATTCGTGTAACCGATTGTAAAAGGAATCCAACAATGTCTCTGCAAGGTGAGAAGGAGCTTCTTCTAGCTGACCCCTGCACTCAACGAACCGTAAGTGAATCTTACTTGATTGATGATGTAGAAACCAGGGAAAAGGATTGTAAATCTACCCAGGGTGAGCCCTCCGGCAGTCTTTCCATTAATCCTAGCGAAGATGAGGAGGAGGAGACGTTAACTCTGTTCCCGTCGCAATCATCCGGGACCCACGTTAAGGCTAAAACCAAGACAAGGCACCTAGATGATTTTAGCTCTCTCACTTCTGCTAAAATAAAAGGAACTTCCTTAAATCTGCAGAAAATTGAAGAGCTTATTGAGAAGGATGAGAAGGAGATAAATTCTTTAGAATCAGTCTGTCTCCGTTTTGAAAACCTTCCTACAATGAAAACTATAGAGCAGCAAGAAATCTATTTCAGTTATTTTAAAAAGGCTGATGAAGTCAGAACTGAATTACGATCTCTGAAAAAACTTCAGCTTAAACTTCTTGCAGAAAAAATGGAGTTTATGTCCCTGAGAGGCAGTTCACGTGCTCATTCTCCACAGGGAGAGACAGAAGGAATCCATTCCTCCTACTCACCCCAAGATACGCATGGGCACATCGTAAATCCTCCTGTGGTCACACATTTTTTCCCATCACGCTCTCACATAGAACACATTCCTTTTGAACAAGGGAGGGCTACCGAGCTCGAAGATAAAAAAATGGTCCATTTGCAGTCTGAAGCCGTTGCAAGCCGAGAAAGGGGGAGGCTTTCCCCCACTGCTGCAAGTTACGCAACAGCGGCCACTAGTGGATGGAATGTCCGAAAGGAAAAACCATTGCCAGAAGCCAGACAGGGACTTTCCCAGGCAGACATGGCTGCTGAATTGCAAAGAAATGTTCCATATAATCCAGGTACTTCTGTTTCATCGCAGATACCTCCAGTTTTTATTCCGCAGATGCCTGCACAACTTCCCCAGATGGTACAGCCACAAGGTTTGTCAGGAGGGGTAGGGGCTCAACCCCAACCGCTCCAAGCGGTCCAGATGACTGCTCCAGCAAGACAGACCATCACCTCCTCTGTTTTGAAAGGTGAGTTTGTGCTGTTACCTAATGGACACAATTATAGGAAGTGGCTTCACAGAATAAATTTGCACCTACTGGCTCATGACATAGATGGGATTGCTCATAATCCACCAGTAAGGCGCTGGACTGCAGAAGAAAGGGAAGCTGACATAAAAGCCAAGCTACTCATTCTCATGAGCATGGATTCACAGTTGTCACAGAGATATGACACACATGACATTACTTCAGCTCAGATATTGCAGTCAATAGATGGCATGTTTAGGCCAATATCAGATGAAAGCAATTACATACTGATAGCCAAGTTTAATAATACTAAACTTCCAACAGGGGGCGAACTTGCACCTCACCTTTCTAAAATTCTTACAATGCATAAAGATTTAGAAGAAAGAGGATACCGCTATGATGATAATCAAGTCAATGCGGCTATTATAACTTCTCTTGGTCCTGAATGGAAGGAAGTTATTTACAAGTTCAGCATACTCCCAATGGCCCAGAAATCTACTCAGAGACTCTGTAACATGCTAACTGAAGAAGCAGAGTTGCTGAACACTGGCCTTAGACCTATGTCAGCAGCATTTAAATCTAACTTGGCCAAGGGCGGTCAGCAGAAAACAAGTACTCCAAAGTACTCACGCCAGAAACCTTTTAAGAAGGATGACACTCGCAAATCTCCTGATGTGCAAAGTGTGAAGTCTGGCGAGACTGATCATCCACCTTATCCAACCCAGCCTAAAGGCGCACACAAGAAAGGATCCAGAGGAAAGAGTTCTGGAGCTGCAAAGTCAACTCCCAAAGACTCCAAAGATGAGAAACCTACTTATGTTGGTACCATCCACCTCAGCATTGTTCCTGACAAGAGTCCACTCTACGACATTCGTGAGTTATGGACCCTAGACAGTGGAGCAGCGGCACACATCGCGTACCGGAAGGAATCCTTCAGTGAGCTACACCCGACAGATGTCAAAGAAGTGTATGGAGTTGGTGGTCTACGTTCCAAGGTGGAAGGAAAAGGAAAAGTCTTCGTTAAAGAACTGGACTCCCTTATCTCAAATGTTTTCTACGTTCCAACTGCCAAGAACAACATCCTTAGTGGATATTGCCTGAAAGAAGAATTGAAGGTTGTAATGAACTTTGGACTCAAAGACTCTAACATTTTCAAGGATGGCAAACTTCTTGCTACTGCCATCCCCATCGAAGGTGTTTTTTATTTGCAACCCAAACCTGCCAGCAAAGGTAGTGTAAGTATAAGCGTTCCAAAGGGCGACTGCACAGGTCCAGAGAGAAACCCTGGTGCCACCGCTAGTTCAAAGGTTCCTAAAACCAATGAAACCCCTGAGGTTCCTAATGCTGTTAAAAATGTTAAACATATGTTAACAAACAAATCTTTTCATTCCAGGTGCATTCACAGATGGCATCGTCGCTTGGGGCATGCTTCTTACCCCGTTTTAGCAAAGACGTCTGAATATGTTGATGGTTTCACAATTGATGGGGCTTGCAAAGTTTACCTTGATTGTAGAATTTGTAACACTGCCAAACTTCAGGATCTCACAATCCCCAGATTTCCTGTCCGCCAGTGTACACGCATCTTTGAATTGGTCCATACCGACGTTGTCGGTCCATTTCGGCCTACTGTTGGTAAACGTAAGTACTTCTTAACTGTAGTTGACAGTTACTCACGATTTGGCTATGTTTTTCTTTTAAAACAAAAATCAGAGGCGTTTGAGGCTTTTAAAGGCTTTGCTGCAGAGATACTTACCCAACACGACGTCTGGATCAAGCGGATTCAAAGTGATCGTGGAGGCGAATTTATGTCGCAACAGTTCCAAGGATGGATGGCCAGGAATGGAATCCGCCAGCAGACCTCATCACCCGGGACGCCGGCTCACAATGGTGTGTGCGAACGCAGGAACGGGATCCTGCAGACAATGTTTCGTTGCCTCATTGAGGATGCAAACGTGGACTTTTCATACTGGGGCGAAGCATTAAGGTATGCTAATTACATTGTTAACAGAACATGGAGTAGCGTCATTCAAGACACTCCTTACTACTTGCTCCATGGCAAGAAACCTGACATTCAAAACATTTACATTTTTGGTTGTTATGCCACTGTTAACATTCCAGTTGAACAGAGAAGAAAAGGAGGTCCTGTGTCAGAAAGAATGAGATTCATCGGCTTTGATGAAGTCTCCAAGTACCACAAATTTGCTGACTCCCATCACAGAGTTTATATTTCTAATTCAGCCAAATTTGAGGAAGACACAAATTGGTCCAGTATACATAGTAATGATACTTCAGTTTATTTCCCTAAGGAAAGTGTCCAGAGTCCTGATACCGAGGGATCTGTGCCAGATATTCCGAATGTTCCAGATGTTGAACAACCTTCGACAGTTGCCGAGGAAACCTCTGGTGATGAACTTGAAGGCGGAGATGATGATGAAGGATGGACCAGCGTTCCCAGGCGTTCCAAGAGAACTACCAAAGGAACTCCTCCAAAGAGATTTGCACAGCAAGTATCTGATTCTCCTTATCTTTTCATGTGTAACAATCTTACACTTCCACCTGATCATTTTCACCAGATCAAACTTTTGCCTGACTCTGAACAAGAAAAATGGCATGAGGCTATGGAACACGAACTGGACTGTTTAAAGAAACTTAATGTGTTCCAGAAGGTGGAGCCTCCTAACAAGAAGAAAGTCATTGGCACACGCTGGGTGTATAAAGTCAAACAAAAGCCTAATGAAGAAAAGCTGTACAAAGCTAGGCTTGTAGCTCAAGGATTTTCTCAAGTTTATCCCGAAGACTACACAGATACATACTCACCCACAGTCAGAAATGAAAGTGTCAAGATTGCCCTAATCACTGCTATTGCTTTGGGTTTAGAAGTTTTCCAGTTTGATGTAGAGACTGCCTATTTGAACGCTGATCTGAATGAAGAGATCTACGTCAAGGGTGCTCCTGGATTCCAGAACCGAGAAGGAGAGGTTTGGTATCTGAGCAAGTCTTTATACGGCCTCAAACAGAGCGCCCTCTGCTGGTACAAATTATTATCCCAAAAGCTAAATTCAATGGGCTTTATTAAGTCCGAATCTGATGGATGCGTGTTCACAAAAGGGCAAGGTAAGACTTATGAAATTGTTCTTGTTTATGTTGATGATATTGTTTATGTAGGTCTCAATGAAAGCACTAGTCAAACTTTTGCTAAGGGCCTTGAGAAACATTTCACCTTGAAAAGCCTAGGGCATATCAATGATTATCTAGGTGTTCAGTTTGAGAAAACTGAGAAGGGGTTCTCTCTTTCACAAGAAAGTAAGGTTGACCAGCTTTTGCAAAATTGTAACATGTCTGATGCGCATACTTGTCGTTCTCCTATGCAAACTGACTTTTACAGGTTAACCCGAGATGAGTATCCTGATTTTGAGAACAAAACATTGTACCGGTCAGTGATTGGATCGCTATTGTACATCAGCAGCTGGACGAGACCTGACATTTCACTGAGTGTGAATCTACTGTCCAGATACGTTGGAAAGGCTACCACGTTTCATTGGTCTTGCATAAAGAAGCTGCTCAAATACATGAAGCTCACGAAAGGCAAGAAGCTGTACCTTGAGCCAGATCATGTTGAGTACCCTGAAGTGATTTGTTATGCTGATGCTGACTGGGCAAGTGACACAGAAACACGAAAAAGTACTTCTGGTTATATCATGTTTTTAAATGGTTGTCCTTTCTTTTGGAAAGTTAGGCAGCAGAAGTTTATTTCTTGCTCTTCAACTGAATCTGAATATGCATGTGTTTCTGATTGCTGTAATGCATTAATGTCTCTTTTTCCTCTCATTGATAGTATTTGGAAAGGTCCTATGACACCAATTGTTATTATGGAGGATAATGTTTCAGTTGCATTCATTGCTGAAGCTGAATTTGTTGGAGCTCGTTCACGGCACATTCACATCCGGTATCAAAATATCCGAGAGAAGGTGAAAGATGGTTTCGTGAAATTTCAGTATGTGGCTACTACTGAGCAGATCGCTGACTTGCTGAATAAGCCATTGCCAGCTGATCAACATGAATACCTCACCAACAAATTGTGCCTTAAGTGAATTGATGTCTTGATGTCCTGATGTCCCTCTTGTCTCTGATGACTGACAAAGAAGGGGTGTCACGCTGGAAATTGCCAGCCCCCATGACATTGAGAAACATCCAGTAGTTAGAGAGTTAATTCTGTCTAGTAAGGTAGCTCCTCCTGTGTGATGTAATTGTTTGCTCACATCCTGTCCCTTCTTGGAGAAGAAGGGCGGTCCTTATTCAGAGGACATCTTTTCTCTATACATCCTACCTAGAGGATGTGCTTTTCATGTCTCTCCAGACATTTATTGTTTTTATACTTTTCTAATAAAAAGTAACTTGTTCATTCGAACATGCTTGTCTGTACTTCACTATTCATCTCCTCTGGAAGCTCCCGGCTCACTCCTCACGGGCTGAGCGCCTTGTCTAAGGTAAGGGGGTCTTCTAAATCCCGACAAAAACGTCTGGTCACAACCATAATTTGTTCCATAACTTTGGTTGCAAACTAATTTGGTGAATCTAATTTTGGAAATTTGGCATCTACAACAAAAAAAATACTGCGGAAGGAGAAAACCGGCTGCAAAAAAAAATTGTGAATTTTTTGGTTGGAACCCAATTTGATCATAATCAGAACGTTCGTGACCAGAGGTTCTACTATATATATGTATGTGCGTGTATGTCTCTCAGGACCCAAGAAAAGTCAAAATTATTTACCACCCTATATTGAAAAATAATACAATAATAAAACCCATCAAACAACTGTGAGAAGCAGTAATGATGGAACATATTGATATTAATTTTTAGTGCAGTAAATAATGATAAATTTAAACCATGCAAACAAAGACTCTTTTGGGGGTCCTTCATAATCTTTAAAATTGGTAAGCGGTCCTTACAGGAAATTTTTTTTAAAAAAATTTGCTACACCACTATAATGCTATATTGGTTCCTTCTATCTAAAAAGATTAAATATGGCAAATGGGCCAAAGTTTGTTAATCTGAGATGTTTTGTTACTCATCCAAGTAACTTCAAGAGTCAAAAATTTAAAAAATTAAAAATTAGGCAGGGAGTCAGAGAATTGTTGGAATGTACTAACTCTTGCCACACCAAATTTTTCTCCCCAAAATGTTAATGAAGACTCAATCATCCAGGTCAAAAGTTTAAAAGGGTAAGATAGAAGATGGACATATTCCCCAACCCGATTCTCCAGGTTTTACTTCGAAGTCCCCTTCTAGCCAAGTTACAGTATCTGTCTGAGGTCCAACATATGTGATGCATACATAGAATAGAATAGAATAGAACAGGAATTCCTTGTTAGTCAAGTGTGTGCTTGGACACACAAAGAATTTGCCATTGGTGCAAATGCTCTCAGAGTACATAAAAGAAAAGATACATTTGTCAAGAATCCTGAGGTACTTATTTAAATCTCTGTCCCATCTATTTGCAGAAAGATTATTTTATCATGTAACAGAACTACAAACCCTTGACTGTTTCAGAAAAAATTACCCATTGCATCACAATGCACAGCCCATTCTGTAAACTTCATAACAAATTCAAAACATATTTTACAGGGAAAACCTTTTTTAAAAAAATCAAAAAGTTAAGGATGTATAAGGTTAAGCAAAAATAAATATTTCTAATTCAGATTTCTAAGACTAGGGTAGTGGCCATAGTTCCCTCTAAGCTGAGCAGTGAGCAATTGCTCACTTAAAAATCATCATCAACTCAGAGTTTTCCAAACCTGCCCAGAAGCCGAGAGGGAAAGAGTGAGAGGGAAGGAGAGAGAGAGGAAGAGAGGAAGAGAGAGAAACGGATAGAAAAAAGAGAGGAAGGAAAAGAGAAAGAAAAAGAATGGGAGTAAGGAAGAGAGAAAGAAAATCAAAATCTAGTTTGAAACTAGCTCAACTATTTAAGTGGCATTTTGATATTGATAGAGTTGCCCTATTATGAGCTCACTGTTATAGACACACAGTACAGTATTTTATTTTGAAATTCTCTGAGGCAAAACAGGGTGGGTTTTTTATTTGTTTGTTTGTTTATTTAATATTTCTGTGCTGCCCAGTCCCGAAGGAACTGCCGCTCAGACACTATACTTTTCCGCCCACCCCCCCAAAAAATTAGAGGGAACACTGGTAGTGGTAACTACTTTTGCAATATAAATTGTGCAATTAACCATTTCAAAACATACATGATTCTTTCATCATTATTTCCTTCTCTTGCACAAACAATCTCTTTCTCCCTCAGGTGGGCCATTAAAACAGCGGGGGTAATATCTAACTGTGGAAAGTATTCTTTTATTAGGCTCCCTCCTGAACATTTTAGTCTGTTATAAGATTCCCAGCAGAAATGTCTCCATTATTAGACTCATTGGTCTATGGTCTGAAGCTGCTTATGCCAGCTTTCTCTCTTCAACAAGGATTTTCGTTGATAATTCTTCAACTTTTTGCTTAGCTATTTCTTGACGTTTCCTAAGGGTTCTTTTTGAGAAATGGAGAAACACACAAGGCAGCGAATAGATCCCAGAGGTATATAGTAATTTATCTTTAAAAGTCCAGTAAGTACATCACACGCCTGTTCATACTTTTTCGTTTAAGGGGAAATAAAGGTGTTTCTGAGGTGCAGTTTAACAAGAATGTAATCAAATCCCAGAAACAGCCATTTGACCACAAAATTCAATTTTGCAGGATCTTAGACTACTTCAAACAGTAGGTCAATGCCTCCACTATCTAAACTACAGTAAAATTTCAGAAAAGGAAAAAGGGAGGGTGGTATTGGGATAGCTGCCTCCAAAAACAGAAATCGGAAAACTGGAGATAATACTGTTAATTTCATCCTCCTGGAAAAAAATATTTATTTATTTATTGGATTTGCATGCTGCCCCTCTCCATAGACTCGGGGCGGCTAACAACAATAGTACAAAACATCATGTAAATCCAATACTAAAACTAATACTAAAACAATTTAAAAAACCCTTATTTATAAAACCAAACATACATACAAACAAACATACCATGCATAAATTGTAAAGGCCTAGGGGGAAAGAATATCTCAGTTCCCCCATGCCTGACGGCAGAGGTGGGTTTTAAGGAGCTTACAAAAGGTGAGGAGGGTGGGGGCAATTCTAATCTCCGGGGGGAGTTGGTTCCAGAGGGCTGGGGCCGCCACAGAGAAGGCTCTTCCCCTGGGGCCCGCCAAACGACATTTTTTTGTTGACGGGACTTGGAGAAGGCCCACTCTGTGGGACCTAACCGGTCGCTGGGATTCGTGTGGATAACCCTGCTTACCGTCCATTCATTTAGTGACCGTTTGAAGTGGCAACCAATATTCAGAGTAGAGTTGTGTAATCATCTAACTCAGTGCCCACCTCCCAACCTTTTGGGCAGCAGGGATTGATTCCGCAGAGAGGTTTTTCCGTGGACCAGAGGGGACATGGTTCCGCGTGCTGCCTGCATCCTGTAGATGGGGCTCCGCTTGTTTGCGTGGACCGGTTTCTGGCATGTCACAAACCAGTCCTGGTCCATGGACTGGAGATTGGGGATTGGGTACCCCCCTGATCTAATTCACTGACTCCTAACCCTTTGGGTGTCAGGGACTGGTTCCATAGAAGGCAGTTATTCTGTGGATTTTTTGGGGGGGGGGGCGGGCGTGGTTTTGCATGCTGCCTGGACCTTATGCATGTGCAGATGGGGCTTCGCTCACTTGCCAGGCCCGGATCCTGGCAGGATATGGAGCAGTGCCGATTCACAGCCCAGGGGTTGGGGACCCCTGTTCTAACTGTGGGGGCACTTTAGACTCTCACTGAAGGTGGCAGTTCCAAGGGGGGGGACATTTATTACACCTTGTTTATTTCCCAGGAATAAGCTGCCTCACTAAGAGATGAAATCTCCTTCCTTGGAGGAATTAAAAGTGATTTAGACAATAGAAATATAACCAAATGTCAGGCAGACAGATGTGATGCCCCCTCTCCAAGTTTAGCATCCCAACTCTAATCTCTGTGTGCGAAGAGAGAATTAGGAAGCAGAGTGGCTCCATTCCTTGCAATATTGGGCAAAAAAACCCCCAACAACCTGAAATCTTTGCGCTGTTGACAATGATGTATTGAGGCATAGCAGGAAACTGTTCCTCTGAATTCTGCGTGCACTGAACAATTTCACCAGGAAGCTGCTTTGGCACCAGGACCAATTTGTCTATCAACTTATCTTATTCTGCCTCGTTCCAAATCAGTTTTACATTCAATCCACACAATTTATGCAGCAGAGAGAAAAGCCTCTCTTACAGATCTAATCCTTACACTGTAAACACTGCAGTCAAAAACAACAACAACCAACCATTGCTCCAAATAGTAATGGCGAATTTTCAAACTGTTATTCTGATTATTTAATAATGCAGCGTTCACATTTCATAAATCTGCCCTTATTTCCACAACATTTGGCTTCATTTCTAACTCTGTGCAAATGGGAGCACTGCTGGATAGAATGGAGGTCCTTGGGAGAACACATTTCAGGGGAATGATAATTTATTTCTATAGCAAACGGAACCAAGAGCCTTTTATCTCTCTATCGAATTTATATAGCTGCCTATCTCACTATAGGCATTAGGAAGCATACAATGAACAGATAAAACCACATCTCTCTGGTTCCCTGGGAGCCCAAGGTTTAATTACACAACCAGGTTTTGAGAGACATATTTTTAGATAAATCTTTTCAAAGAATTAGTCCAGCGATGTATATGATGAAAAAGCAAATGCAGTAATAAAACACGTTCCAAAGAAGGGTGGAATTTCAGGTGAATAAATATTCTATCATACGGAATCAAGCTTGATTCTGGATGAGGTTATATGCCAGTGATGGTGAAACTATGGCAAGTCTGCCACAGGTGGTACCTGGAGCCATATTGGAGGGCATGCATGGTGTTGCCCTATGTCAGCTCCATCTTCAGCTTTGGGGAAGGCAGTTTCTCCCTCTGGAGCTTCAGGGAAGCTTCCCTAAACTCCCGGAATGTGAAAAATGGTCCAACAGGCAAACCGGAAGTTCATTTTTCTGAACTTCCGGTTTGTCCATTTACCTGGTTTTTTTCACTTTCCCAGGCTTCGGTGAGGCCGATGAGCATGCGTAGGGGAGGAGGGAATGTATGTGAGTATGTGCGTGTGTGCTAGCACCCACACACACATCCTTTTGGCACATAAACCAAAAAAGATTGACCATCACTGTTATATGCAATTGCCAAAGTATTTTGGCCTTGCCTGTTGCTGGGATTTTTTCCAACTTTCCAGCCTAATAAACAGACCTGGTATTTGCCTGATGGTTTTCCATCTTCCACAAAACTGTGATTCAACCCAGTTTTTTTTTTTAGTTTAGTCAAGATCAGTTAGATGCTTCTAAAAAGAAACTCCATCATACTGTAATAGGGATAGATAACATTGTAACATAAATAAATAATTACAGTTAAAAAACAAACACCAAAAATCAGGTTACTTATGCTAGGGTCCCCAAGCCCTGGACTGTAGCCACCTACCAGGCCAGAGGCTGTTCAAAACTGAGCCGCCAAAGTGCCCAATTGTGTGCAAAGCAGATTGGCAAGAATGTGCGTTTCTGTGCATTTGTGCAAGAAGCAGGTACACGTATCCACCACTTGTGCCAACAGGCTAAGTGCAGCATTCCCCGTAAGCTGTGCCCGTGCGCACGCAAAATACCCTCTGCGCACCCCAAAATACCCTCTGCGCACCCTTTTCCATGGGCGCACGCTCCCTATCCCCCTGCCAGCCCGCAGGAGGGGGCAGGGAGGCACCGGCAGTAGAAGGAAAGGGAGCTGCGGCCGCCCCTGCCTCCCCATGGTGCCTCTAGCCCCCTTGCGCCCCTGGCCTCTCGGCCCTGCCCCCCGCCCGCCCGATCTGCCCCCTCTCCTCCTCCGCCGCCTCCTGCCTTGGGCCACGACTTCTCCGGCGGCGGTGGCTGTGGCTTCTCCTCCTCCTCCACTTCTGCGCTCCCAGCCAGGGGGCTGCGAGAGAGGATTTTCTCCGCGTGCTTCGAGAATGCCCGCCCCGCCCCTCTTGCAGCCCCTTCGCTGGGAGCGCTTTCGTCCCGGACTTTCAGCAAGGGGGCTGCAGTAGAGGCAGGGCAGGCGTTCCCGAAGTGCTTGGAGAAAGCACTCTCGCAGCCCCCTCGCTGACAGAGAGAGAGAGGGAGAGAAAGTAAGTGAGAAAGAGAGAGAGAAAGAAAGGGGGGAGAGATAGCAAGAGAGAGAAGAGAAAGAAATAAAGAGAGATAGAAAGAAAGAGTGAGAGAGAAAGAAAGCAATAGAGACAGAGAAACAAAACAAGAGAGAAAGAGAGAGAGCAAGAGAGAGAGAGAGAGAGAGAGCAAGAGGGGGGGAGAGATAGAAAGAGAGGGAGATAGAAAGTGAGAAAAAGAGAGAGAGCAAGAGGGGAAGAGAGAAAGAGAGAGAAATGACTCTTGATTTAAAGCATATGGTAAAAAGCACCCAAATAATAACACAGAAAAAAATACCCCAGCCGTTTGTATGTGTGTGTGTGTGTGTGTGTGTGTGTCTGTAAACTCTTCAACCATTTCCAATAGCTCACCTGTTATTGGAAATGGTTCAAGAGTTCACACACACACACACACACACACACACACACAAGGGGGGAAGAGACAGGGATGGAAAAAGAGGAGAAGATAGTAATAATAGTAATAGATTTTGGTTTTGTTTTATTATTAATTTCTTTTAATAAAAAAGAAGGGAATTTTTTTCTTATTTATTTATTTATTTATACATACATACATACATACATACATACATACATACATACATACATACTTCTATGCCGCCCAGTCTCAAAGGGACTGCCGCTCAGACACTATACTTTTCCGCCCACACAGAAAAAAAATTAGAGGGAACACTGGCTATGTGTACTTATTTATTTATTAGATTTGTATGCCGCCCCTCTCTGGAGACTTATACTTATCCACCCCTTGCGTAGAACCATCTTCCACCCCACCACAATCCGCAAAGCCAGAAATGTTAGAGATCTATGATCTATGTAATTCTTGGTATAGAATCCTCTTGCTAGCCTCTTGTTATAGAGGAGAATGCACACTAAATCCACATTTCTGTCACTTTAACCAGGATACAGGATAACAGAAACAGCAGACGTTGCAGAAGAACAATGTATGAAGTATATAAAGAAACCAAGTAATAAAAAGAAATAAGTAAACCAGATAGGAAAATTTATATCCTAAGAGTTGATGAGTACAGCAATATCCAGAACGGCTTTGTGTATCAACAAAGGAATGTATTTTTTTCCTGAAAGAAATGATATGTCAGGAAAATACATACGCTACTACATTAAGCAGAAATGAAAATTGAAAAACAGCTGAACGAATTTCAAATGCCTTGTGAGCTGCTTGCTCACAAACAATGTTGTAAATTATGGAATCTTAGGAGAAATTTAAACTAAACAGAAGAACTCCCCAAACTGGGGGTGAAGAATTGGAACTTTCCCTTAATGTCCCTCTTAGCAAAAGATTTAGTGCTCCAGAAATAAAGGCTAATGAACCTGCTTTGCCAAGTATTTTTTTTAATAACCACTTTATTCTTTCCACAAGAATAAATATGATAATGGAATATTTGGAGTGCTGGCCAATTCTGATAGCCGAGCCTGAAATTAGTAATGAAGAAATAGTTGGATGTGTTAGGGCCAAAATTCTTAATGTGGTTTTCAAAAGATATATTCAATCTTTAATCACCATTCCCAAGTCTTTTTCAGTTGTCTTGAACAGCATGCAGAGATAACTTTTATTTTTAATCCTGCCAAACCCTGAGAAAAAAAAAACCCACAAGTGTCCTGCAAAAGAAAGATGGGCCAAGATCATCTAGACCTTAGGTACTAAGAAAGAATTAAACCAGTACCATCTGTTGCTCAATACTTTCTATTCATTTCATCTCTATTTGTTGATGAAAGAGCAACCGATTGCAATACAGGCACCCATTCTTCCAAGTGCTGACTATAAGATGATACCAATAGTAACTCATGTTAAAGCAAAAGGCCTCCTGTTCAGAAAATACAGATACATATGCTGGTGATTTATTTTATCTTATTTTGCAGAGAAAAAGAAGTCAAATAAATATATAGGAAGGGGGAAAAATAATTACCCTGTAATTACGGGTGGTTGAAACACGCCAGCAGAATACTATTTCCCCACCCTAAAAGAGGCTGAAAATTTGGGTGTGCCTTAACTCCAAATGTAGGTTTGTTGAAGCTTTCTTCTCCATCTCTAATGAGGTTGCAGGGTTGTTTTCATTGATACTCTCTCCAAAAATGTTTTTTTCAGCCCTAATAAGGTGCTAACAGTTATTCCCAGCTTGCAGGATTTTTTCATTGCTACCTCCTCTAAAGATATTTTTCAGCCCAAACGGGATAAAATAATGTGCTGAAGTTGACCAGACTAAGGATGCTAGCCAGATGAATACCTGGTAGATCCCCCCCAAAAAACTAAGATGTGTCTTATATTCCAAACAATACGGTAGTTTAACTATTAATTCAATTATTTTTCACTAAAATGAAAATTTAATATCAAATTGAATCTGTTTTATTATGAAATTAGGCTGTTTTTCTTATTTAGCTATGGGTATGACTATTTTTATATGACTTTACTCGATAATATGTTTTTACCATATATGATAGTTTAGGTGAACATAAAGAGCAGATTTGTACCCGCTCTAAAATTAAGGACAGGAGGGAAAACGAATGAACATTAAAGAATTTGGTGTGAATATAACTGCAACGAAAAATTCAGGAAGGTATTGATGTAACCTATTCCCAAATTTCTAAAAAGAAGTTTTATGAAAAGAGTAATTTTAAAAGGCGAAAGGTTTATACGATTTGAAGAGAAACCAGAAAAGAAAAGAGTAATTTTTTAAAAAAGAATTATCTTTTTATACTTTTAAAATCTGAATCTGTCCAACTTGCCCCTAAAAATATGGAATTCCCGAATGAGCAGGTAATAAGAGTCTCTTTTGAGGCCAATCCTGGGATCACTGGGCAACACTTAGAAGTTCTAAATTCAAAGCTCATTCCAGCATGCCGATGTGCAACCCCTCGGAATAGGAATTTCTTATGTCATTTTGCAGCAATCCGTCTGGCGTTTCAGCACCACTGATAACCTCAAGAGCCAGCAAGATGTCCAGTCCCATCTATCAGAAAAATCAGTTAACTGGGACTGAGAAAGGGGCGGGGGGGAGAAAGAGCTCCAATGTTATTTTGGGAACTCGTGGTATGAAGCAGAAACTGTATCCCCGAGTAAAAGGATGACCTAATACAAGAGGTTTGTTTCAGCTAACTTTGGGACAGGCGTAAGCAATGTCATGTCTGACTTTAGCAACGGATCATAGAGAAAGACGATCCTGGGTCACATCCGATAAGCCAATACGGTATCACCTTGGAATGTGCTCAGGGCTGATAGAATTAGCTTTTTAAATAAAATTAAGGGAAGATCTGTGTAACTAAAAACTACCAAGAATCGCGCGGACATGTGCCACTGCAGTTCAATACTTAAATCAAATTTAACAATGGGCCTATGGGCTTTCCTTTTCAGGAAGTTCCCGAGGCATTCATAAAATTAGCAGCTCTTCATATAGGATGAAACCCACATGCTAAGTGCTCCTCAGGAGAAATCTTGCTTCAAGCATCATAACGGAGGGTACAAGAATTCTGACCCGAATCCCAGCGACCGGTTAGGTCCCCCAGAGTGGGTCTTCTCCGGGTCCCGTCAACTAAACAATGCCGCTTGGCGGGACCCAGGGGAAGAGCCTTCTCTGTGGTGGCCCCAGCCCTCTGGAACCAACTCCCCCCAGAGATTAGAATTGCCCCCACCCTCCTTGCCTTTCGTAAGCTCCTTAAAACCCACCTCTGCCGCCAGGCATGAGGGAATTGAGATGCTCTTTCCCCCTGGGCCTTTACAATTTCATGTGTGGTATGTCTGTATGTATGTTTGGTTTTTTATATTAATGGGTTTTTAAATCATTTTTAGTATTTATTGGATTATTATTGTACATTGTTTTATTACTGTTGTTAGCCGCCCCGAGTCTCCGGAGAGGGGCGGCATACAAATCCAATAAATAAATAAAATAAAATAAATAAATATTTATATTTCAGTCAATGCAGCTCTCCAAACCACATTGCCTTGAGAGCATGTGGTTCTGCTATTAGAAATGGAAATTATAGATCGGGGGGGTGTCCCCAACCTGCCATGGGCCACCTCCAAGCCTTCAGCCATTCAAAAATGAGCCGTGGAAGTTGCAGGCACCATTTGCACAAATGGTTGGGCATGCCTGACCGCCACTTGCACAAATGAAGCTGAGCACATACACACTTGCCACACAAAACCACCCTCTCACCTCCCCACACACAAATTGTTCCGCAAAGCCAAAAAGATTGGGGGAACTCTGCTATTGATAGGCAGATCTCCAGCTCTGTATGGGCAAGGGAGGATAAACACACAAATGCTCTTTTTTTAAGGCGCGGCTACCATGAAAATATTGCAAGCTATTCATTACTCGGCGCAGAGGTATTGGTTCATACAGTTAATCTTTTACAGAATGCCAAAGCCACTTCTGAATGAAGCCCATGACTAGGTGGAAATCAAACACTGTACACTTAATTTGAGGCCATGCTGCAGAAATCCATGAGTTGCGCATTTCAAAATTCAGAGACAATTTAGAATGCCAAAGAGGTAATAACCCACCATTTAATTAGAGATTAATCTTGTCTGGGGAAGCATTTTAGGAAATGGAAGACCACACCAAAACTCATAATTATCAAGAAAGATTAATTTAATACTGCTGTGTAGCAAATCCCTTAAGAAAATGCAGTATATTAAGTTCTTCATTTATTTAAACTGGGACATGCCGGTAGTTCACACTGTTGTTTTGTTTTAATGATTTTAAGACCAGTCTGCGCATATGTGTGCATGGGGGGGGGGAATGGGTGTAGGCACGCATGCACTTTCTAGCACACGCACACACCCCCTTTTGGCATATGAACCAAAAAAGTGTCACCATCACTGAATTATATTACCTCTAAGGTTCCTTCTGGGATCCCATCATGTATAACTTAACTACAGTGATACCTCTACTTACAAACTTAATTCGTTCCGTACCAGGTTCTTAAGTAGAAAAGTTCATAAGTAGAAACAATTTTCCCCATAGGAATCAATGTAAAAGCAAATAATGCGTGCAAACCCATCCCAAAAGTCACCCCTTTTGCCTTGCGCCACTGGGAATCCCCGCCTCTAGACTTCTGTTGCCACCCAAAGCGACCGTTCTTGCCCTGCTGGGATTCCCATGAGCCTCCCCTGCTGGGATTCCCTTCGTTTTTGCCGGTGCTGCTTTGAATCCCAGCGAGGGGAGGCTCAGGGAAATCCCAGCAGGGCAAGAACGGTCGCTTCGGGTGGCGACAGAAGTCTGGAGACGGGGCATCCCAGTCGCGGCGGCTTGGGTTTGTAAGTGGAAAATGGTTCGGAAGTAGAGGGGGGGGGGGGAATCTTAAACACCGGGTTCGTATCTCGAAAAGTTTGTCAGTAGAGGCGTTCGTAAGTAGAGCTAGAATCTTGCAAGATTCTACTTGCAAGAATGTGAATCAGGTATTTTACTTCCTTAATCTAACTAACCTAACTTGGCATATTAAGCATAAGGGGCATCTAAAACTCAATAAGTCTAGTTCTTTCCCATTTTTTTCCTGGAACATTGACAACAAACTGCTTCCGCTATTACTGCTTTGTAATACTAAATCCCTTAAAATGGTTACCAACTTAGCAATAAACTGTAAGCAGCACCTTCTTTGGTAAAGTGCAATGTGTTCACTGTGGCCAAGGGTCAGCAAAGCAAAGCCCTTTTTAAGGGTGCATTTATGAGGGCAAGAAAGACCTCCAAAGAGAAAGGGAAAGAAGGGAGGGAGAGAGAGAGAGGAGGGAAGGAGGGAAAGAAGGAAGGAAGGAAAGAAGGTTCAAAATGGATCTTTTTCTTCCTATAGTACCAAAATCTTTCTTATGCATGGTTCAACTACTTCTATATGGAAACTGTTGGAAGTCCATTCAACTATTTACAGGAGGGGGGGGTAATTTGCACACTTTTCCAGTTCTTTAAAAAATATATTTGAAATGGTTAAAAAATCCTTCATCTTACATGAACCATTGTACACTATAAATTATATAGTTCAGCTATTGTTTGTAATTGTATGTGTGTATTTTCAAGATGAAGAATCTCCCAATATAAATCAAATGCCTTTTAAGAGCATTTGAACATTATTTACTAAACAGCAGGAAAAAAATATCTCTACTCAAAACAACCCCAGTGATATGGAAAATAAAGGCTTGCCCTAAGCAGTATCTAAAACAGAGGCTCATTGCACTTATAATGGTTAATTTCCTTTCGGTACTTGTTCAATCATTATTTTTTAATTTTTTAAAAAAATTAAATCAGTTTACCGATAGTATGTGAAAGTTTTAACATGCTGTCTCGCCTTGCAAGGATCAAGTATGCCTACTCCAAAAGCTTAGATTTATTTATGGAATTGAATCCTGAATCAGAATTCCTTATACTGTACAGAGAGAGATTCCACACCGACAGCCAATTATCCAGTCTCAACAAATAAGTGCTTGAGATGCTGCACTTTAAAAAAAAAGAATTCTTACTCCAAATGTTTTCCTATGCGCTACATAGTCACACAGTGCTCCTCAGCTGACAATGATTTGCCTCACCAGGTTCTCATTCCAGGCAACCTGGTGTTCTTCTAATTAAAAAGTCAGAAGAAAGAAATAGTTGCAGCAACACTGACCAAAAGCATTCAGGTCAAGGTGGTAGACAAGGGAGCCATAGAAAGGCTATTAAATAAGGCCATGTGGATGACAGAGGCCAATATTAAAAGCATGGGGTTTACCAAATGAGGGTGATTAAAGCATTGATGGTAGAAAAAGCAAAGAACTGGTTCAAAGCATATAGTCATAACTGTGGAAGCTGAGGAGAATATATTGGTTGCAGAAAATGCAGAAAGAAGGAAATACAGTGATACCTTGCCTTACAAACTTAATTGGTTCCGGGACGAGGTTCTTAAGGTGAAAAGTTTGTAATACGAAACAATGTTTCCCATAGGAATCAATGGAAAAGTGATTAATGCGTGCAAGCCCAAAATTCACCCCTTTTGCCAGCCGAAGCGCCCATTTTTGTGCTGCTGGGATTCCCTTGAGGATCCCCTCCATGGGAAACCCCACCTCTGGACTTCTGTGTTTTTGTGATGCTGCAGGGGAAGTCTGTAGGTGGGGTTTCCCAGCGAAGGGAGCATCAGTGAAATCGCAGCATCACAAAAACACCAAAGTCCTCGAAACCCCACCTCCAGACCTCTGTGTTTTTGTGATGCTGCAATTTCGCTGAGGCTCCCCTCGCTGGGAAACCCCACCTCCGGACTTTCGTTGCCAGCGAAGCGCCCGTTTTTGCACTGCTGGATTCCCCTGCTGGGATTCCCCTGCAGCATCACAAAAACACGCAAGTCCGGAGGTGGAGTTTCCCATGGAGGGGAGCCTCAGGGGAATCCCAGCAGCGCAAAAACGGGTGCTTCACTGGCAATGGAAGTCTGGAGGTGGGGCATCCTAACGGCGGCGGTGGGTTTGTAAGGTGAAAACAGTTTGTAAGAAGAGGCAAAAAAATCTTAAACCCCGGGTTTGTATCTCGAAAAGTTTGTATGACGAGGCATTTGTAAGAGGAGGTATCACTGTAGTTAGAGGAGACCTCAGCCTTGGGAGAAATGGAGTTTAAATGCCGATTGTCAGAACTGCAGCAGCTACACAATCCTGGAAAAGAGAGCAGTGTTTATTTACTGTATTCTCCCAAGGTAGACCAAGGAAACTTTTTGCCTTTGAATCCGAAGGATTGAACAGCTCTAACGTTAACATCAAAGAACTCTGAAATGACATACTGTACTTATTTCTAGATTCTACAAATCAGATGCTATAGGCCTCATTAAGTCTAAATGTAACTCTCATTTAAATTAAATGCTCTTCTTTAGTAAGAAAATGATGGATGACATACTGGAATCTTGACCAGAAAGAACTTCAGTAATTATTTCTTTGATGTGGCTAATGTGTATTTTTGAGAGATTGAGCATTTGGTGGCCAGAGAGAGTTGAATGGTCAGAGTTTATTACCAGTGTATAGCAAAACAGGTTTTGCTTAACATATCTTCAGGAAAAAAGAGTGTGAATTATTTTAAAGATGTTCTATTTAAGTTGACCTACACAGCTTCTTGGATCTATACTACAGTAAATAACAGCCACACCATTACTTTTTGTAATACATTTCATAAATGCATGTTCGTATCATAAATTTCATACATTCTCTGGCAGCTGTGAAAAAAGAAATTAACATATGATGGAAAATTCTCAGCAAAGTACTAAGATCCTATGGCTTAATTTCTTGCTGTAGTTAATAACTAATTGGATTTTTTTTTTAAAGTCCTTATGTTATCCTTTTATCAATTTCCTAGCATTCAGGAATATTATTTTCTAAATTCTTTAAGAATTAATAGAATAATCGTGTAAGGTAGGTGAGATGGGAGAGAAAGCCCCAACAGTCTAATCCAGGACTATCAAACTCCTAGCCTGCGGGCCGGATACATCGCATGCTGGACATGCCCACGACCGACCGGTTTAGCGAAGGGGGGGAAAGTTCCGATACATCACATGACGCTACCATGATGACATGAGTTTGATGCCAGACCAAAATCTCTAACTCCAAATGATGGCTAGAAGAAAGTTAGTATCGGGATGGCAACAGTGTGACTAACATGGCTTTGTTAATAAACTGAACCTTGGATGAGAGATTTGGACTGGAATCTGATATAATTCTCAGATGGCATTTGAAGCGCTGACATTTGACACCCCTGGTCTAATCCAACTAGCAACATACATTGCAGCTTTGTCCTGAACTGATGAAAAGTAACAAGAACAATTGTAGTCCTTAGATGTCAGTCTTTTAAGGTAGCCATGTCAGGAGAAAGATACCACCAGGATTACAGGACCCCTGCTTTATTGCTGTAGGGGTAAGTAAGAAAATTGTGAAAGGCTGCTAGCATTTCTCTCTGCCCCCTCTTAAATTAAGCAGAATCAAGGCAGGGTTATTTTGGATCTCTTTCTCAAAATAACTTTCTCTGGTGTTTTTCCTCCCTTAAAGGCTCATCCATCCCTTCGCCAAGATGATTTCCACTTCCTTTGAAACAGATGAGGGTTCAACTTAATGGGGTCAAGGAAGATAAAATAGACTTCAGAAATTTTTGAAGTAAACAGTTAAATCTATTTAATGGGGTTTCTAAAGAAATCTCTTTTAATGACGAGTATTTTAAATAAATGGATTTTAAAAGAACTCCCCACTACAAAAAAAAAAAAAAGGCTGAAGCTACAATGCTCTATAAGTGACACACTGTATTCATATTATAATTCTTAACCTTCGGAACTGTCTTTTGCCGCGCGAATCCCAGTGACCGATAAGGTCCCACAGAGTTGGCCTTCTCCGGGTCCCATCGACTAAACAATGTCGTCTGGCGGGCCCCAAGGGAAGAGCCTTCTCTGTGGTGGCCCCGGCCCTCTGGAATCAACTCCCCCCAGAGATCAGAACTGCCCCTACCCTCCTTGCCTTTCGTAAGCTATTGAAGACCCACCTATGTCATCAGGCATGGGGAAATTAAAATAGCCCTGGGCTTATATTGTTTATGTATGGTACGATTGTGTTGCATGGTTTTAATAATGGGTTTTTAGATGTCTTTTAATATATTGGATTTGTCACATTGCTGTTTTTGTTGTGAGCCGCTCTGAGTCTCCGGAGAGGGGCGGCATACAAATCTAATAGATAGATAGATAGATAGATAGATAGATAGATAGATAGATAGATAGATAGATAGATAGATAGATAGATAGATAAATAGATAAATAGATAAATAGATAAATAGATAAATAACAATAATAACAACAACAACAATAATTCAAGAAGACATGCCATTTAGAACAAGGGTCTCCAACCTTGTTTTGCTGGCTGAGGAATTCTGGGAGTTGAAGTCCACAAAGTCTTAAAGTTGCCAAGGTTGGAAACCAGCGATGAAATCTACTTACCTTCCCTACTGGTTCTGAAGCACGCGCTTTGCATTTCATGCGTGCATTTTGCGTTTCATGCACTTTGCGTTTCGTGCGCACACACTTTGCATTTTGAGCATACGCTTTGCTTTCTGTGCTTCACAAACACGCTTTGCATACACTTTGCGCAGAGAATTAGTGCATTTTTATATGCGCAGAGTGTTAAAAAAGGAAATGGCAACATCCAGGCGGGTGAGCGGAGC
Source organism: Erythrolamprus reginae (assembly GCF_031021105.1). Classification (NCBI taxonomy): domain Eukaryota; kingdom Metazoa; phylum Chordata; class Lepidosauria; order Squamata; family Dipsadidae; genus Erythrolamprus; species Erythrolamprus reginae. The sequence continues at coordinate 185,356,109 of NC_091952.1, read as the reverse complement.
CTCACGTGGCTGCCGCTACCGGTTCTCCAAACCACCAGCATCCACCACTACCGGTACATCTGAATCAGGCCGAACCGGTAGCATTTCACCCCTGTTGGAGACCCCTAATTTAGAATATAAATTTTGTACCCCTATTTTGCAGTGCCGTAAAGAAAACAACAGGCAGAGCTCTATCTTTCTTTTAAATCTGGAGGGAAAAAATGCATTAATTCAGTTCCCAATATAACATTAAAGAGAAAGCATAAGGTAACAAAGAAGGGGATTCATGAAAGGTGCAATTAAGTGTGCAGAGGGCAAGCAGGTTTGGCATCAAAACAGTAAGACACAGAGGGCTGACAGTAAAAGACTACACTGCTCCCAGAGCTAAGTAGATTGAAAAAAAAGAATTCAGAAAGAAATTGTGTGACGCACTCAGAGCTAAGAGCTCTGCCAAATTCAAAGAATGCCTCAGGCATCCATCCATGAGAGAGGAAAGAGAGCTGAGCCCCAAATTATCATTTCAAAAGTTCCAATTGGAAAAAATTGAAAAGGCAAAAAAGGGACCCTCCAAATGAGACCCTGAAAAAAACAGAGCATTTTCAATGAAGTTCTTCTTGGAAGTAAACACAGTTCTATTCGCAGCAGACAATTATACGGCACTTCTGTACAGACATGGGTAACACACCTTACAGCTTCAAGAAAAAAGGAAAGGTCAATTAGATTTTTTAGAAGATAGAAGTTTTAAGAAAGCAACACATAGGCAGCACATGCCTTAAGAAGAAGGGAACACATCCAAATTGTCCTAAATTGCAATTTGACTTTGAAAATGGAATTTATCAATATTTTATGACGCCAAGACCAGAATTATCTCTGTGGAAAGAAGGATCACTATCTACCACATTAGAGAATCATCTTTCAGCTGTGGCGAGGGGGACGTTTGCCCAGGTTCGCCTGGTGCGCTAGTTGCGGCCCTATCTGGACCGGGACTCACTGCTCACAGTCACTTATGCCCTCATCACCTCGAGATTCGACTACTATAACACTCTCTATATGGGGCTACCTTTGAAAAGTGTTCAGAAATTTCAGATCGTGCAGAATGCAGCTGCGAGAGCAATCATGGGCTTCCCTAGGTATGCACATGTCATACCAACACTCCGCAGTCTGCATTGGTTGCCGATCAATTTCCGGTCACAATTCAAAGTGTTGGTTATGACCTATAAAGCCCTTCATGGCATCGGACCAGAATATCTCTGGAACCGCCTTCTGCCGCACGAATCCCAGTGACCGGTTAGGTCCCACAGAGTTGGCCTTCTCCGGGTCCCGTCGACTAAACAATGTCATTTGGCAGGACCCAGGGGAAGAGCCTTCTCTGTGGCGGCCCCGACCCTCTGGAACCAGCTCCCCCGGAGATTAGAACTGCCCCCACCCTCCTTGCCTTCCGTAAACTCCTTAAAACCCACCTTTGTCGCCAGGCATGGGGGAATTGAGATATCTCCCCCGGGCCTATACAATTTATGTATGGTATGTTTGTATGTATGTTTGATTAATAATGGTTTTTTAAAATGTTTTTAAATTATTAGATTTGTTATGAATTGCTCTATAGCTGTTGTGAGCCGCCCCGAGTCTACGGAGAGGGGCGGCATACAAATCTAATTTAATTAATCAATTAATTAATTAATTAATTAAGTAAATAAATAAATAAATACCATGTTTCCCTTAAAATAAGACTTCCTCAGATAATAAGCCCAATCAGGCTTTTGAGTGCATGCGCAAAATAAACCCTCCTCAAAAATATTAAACCTCATGCACAGCCGGTCCCTGCCATTTTCTTTGGTTAGGGTTAGGGGAGACAGAGCTGGAAATCAGGTAAGACAGCAAGAGGAGCCCTGTCTTGCTCCAAACACTCCAAAATAATAAGATTTCCCCCAAAATGAGGCCAAACACTTATTTCAGGGTTCAAAAAAATATAAGACAGGTCTTATTTTTGGGGTTCAAAAAAAAAATAAGACAGTTCTTATTTTTGGGGAAGCATGGTATGGTAAGATCCAATATGGGCATAAGTTGGGGAGTTTCTTTTTTTTTTTTTCCAATTTTTTTATTATTTTTCATAAAACAGACATACAGACATACAAACATTAAACATAAAATGGGGATGTATTTCCCCGCTTCTTTTGAAAGTATACATTCAAATAGAAAAAAGAATACATAATCAAACATTTGTTAAATGTTAAAAAGTCTAGTAAAAAATTTTCAAATCTTAAATATAATATTAGTACGGTATAAGTAAAAATGCTTAGTATGTTGTTTATGTGTAATATATTCATCTAATCAAACATTTAAACAAATCTCAATTACTAAACATACATAAAACAAAATTTTTAATATATCGCTTATGAGTGAACTACTATATCAAAATCATCAACAAATACATCTAATATTGTTATTACCTAAATAAAAACAGATCTATCTCTTATTTTTTCTTATCTAACCATTTATATATGTTGTTCCATGTTTCATAAAATTTTGTATCTTCTTGATCGTTTAATCGTCTTGTCATCATATCCATTTCGGCGCAATCTAATATTTTAGCTATAACTTCTTCTTTCTTGGGGATTTCCTCCCCCTTCCAGTTTTGCGCATATATTATTCTAGCCGCAGTTAATATGTGTATGATTAAGTAAAGAGTTTCCTTCTTATAAGTCTGATTAGTAATTCCTAATAAGTAAAATTCCGGGGTGTTATCTATGTCATGTTTTAATATTTCTTTTAATATCTTCTCAATCATCTTCCAATAAATTTTAGCTTTACCACATGTCCACCATTGATGGTAATAAGTTCCTATATCTTTCTTGCATTTCCAACACAGTGGGGATGTTTTAGGAAACATTTTTGCTATCCTGTTTGGTGGAAGGTGCCATCTATAAAACATTTTAATTTGGTTTTCTTTTAATGAAACTGACTTGGTCATTTTCCAATTATTAATCCAGACTTTTTCCCAAGTATCTATATCTATTTCCTTACCTATATTTCTGCACCATCTTATCATGGTATCTTTTAGAGTCAACTCTATATTTTTGTGAGCGATAAGAAATTTATATATTTTCCCTATCATTTTTACTGAATTGTTAATAATTAAATGACTTAGCAAATTCTTACTTTTATTAAAAGTGTAAAGAGTTATATCCTTCTGGTATCTGGATCGAATCTGGGCATAGTGCCACCAATCTATTATTATCCCTTCTTCTTGTAGTTTATTCCTAGGCTTTAGCTTCATCTGATCATTTAATAATTCTTTATATCTATAAAATATTTTCGTGTCTTTTATAGATTTTGGATGTGTTATTGCTTCTAGGGGGGCTATCCATTCTGGAACATTTAAGAAGTGATTTTTCTTTATGTCCTTCCAAACCTCTAGTAAATACTTCCTTAATGTGTGTCTTTTAAAATATGAGTGATTTTTTTCCTTGTCATACCATATAAATGCATGCCAACCCAGCATAAGATCATGTCCTTCTAAATTTAATATTCTTTTATTCTCTAAAGTTATCCAATCTTTAATCCATGTTAAGGCGGCGGCCTGGTAATATAATTTCCAGTTTGGAAGACCAAATCCTCCTCTTTCTTTAATGTCTTCCAAACAGTTTATTTTTATCCTTGCTTTTTTCCCTTGCCATATAAATTTTTTAACTAAGTTTGTCAAAGTTTTAAAAAAAGTTCCCCCTGGGTTTATTGGAATTACCTGAAAGAGAAATAAAACCTTAGGCAGAATATTCATCTTGATTGTGGCAATTCTTCCTAAAAATGATATTTTCAGGTTATTCCATGTTTCTAAATCTTTTTTAATTTCTGATAATAATTTTATGTAATTATCATTTTTTAATGTTATTGTTTTCGCTGTTAAATTTATTCCTAAATATTTTACTTTCTTTACGGTTTTTATTCCAGAAATATTTTCTAATTTAGTTTCTTGTATTTTATTCATATTTTTAGTTAAGAAAGAAGTTTTGCTTTTATTTATCTTTAAACCTGCTACCTTTCCGTATTGTTCAATATTTTGCAATAAAGAAGGAACAGTTGTTATCGGTTCTTCAATTATAAATGTTAAGTCATCTGCAAAAGCTTGGAGTTTGTAAGTTTCGTCTCCTATAGTTAAACCTTTTATTTCGGAATCCGCTCTTATTTTAATTAATAAAGTTTCAAGTGTCATAATAAATAACAATGGTGATATAGGACATCCTTGACGAACTCCCTTATTTATATCAAGTGCTTGTAATTGGTTATTATTTAATATTATCTTAGTCGTTTGTTTTGAGTATATAGTATCTATTAAATTAACAAATTTTGAGCCAAATCTCATTTTATTTAATTGCATTTTTATAAATGTCCAGTTAACGTTGTCAAAGGCCTTTTGAGCATCTAAGAACATTAAGGATGCTGTCTTATCTGGATGTTGTTCATAGTATTCTAATGTGTTTATTACTGTTCTAAGATTATTTTTAATTTGTCGCCCTGGTAGAAATCCATTTTGGTCTTGATGTATTATTCCATTTATAATTCTTTTAAGTCTATCTGCATAAATGGCAATAAATATTTTATAATCTACATTTAATAAAGATATGGGTCTATAATTTTTGATTTTTACTGGGTCAGTGCCGGATTTGTGTATTAAAGTTGTCAACGATTCTGACCAAGATTTCGGAATTTTACCCTCAAGTCTACATAAGTTAAAAGTTTCTAACATATAGTTTCTTACTATTTCATTGTCTATCTTATACCATTCTGCCGGTATAGCATCTGGACCAGTGGCCTTATTGTTTTTCTGATTTTTAATTATAGTTAGGAGTTCTTCCATTGTTATTGGTCCATCCAACATAGTCTGTTGATCTTCTGTTATTTGTGGTAATTTTGAAGCCTGTAAGTAATTAAAAACCTCATCTTCACTAACATTGTCTTTGGCATAAAGATCTTTATAAAAATTATAAACAATATCTGCCTTTCCTTCTGAATCATATTTTATTGTACCATCTTTGTCTTCTAATTTTTTTATCAATTTGGATTGACTCTGCTTTCTAAGTTTATATGCTAACCATCTGCCTGGTTTATTTGCGTGTTCAAAATAATGTTGTTTTGCTCTTTTAATTTTTTCAGTTATTTGATTTTGTTCTATAATTCTAATTTTATGTTTAATTACATTTATTTCTGTTTTAAAGTCTCTGTTCTTGGTGTGTTGCTGCGATGCAAATTCCAATTGTTTTAATTCATTTATTAATTGTACGTACTTTAATTTATTTTCCTTATTGTATTTTGCTGTATAAGATATTGTTAACCCTCTTATATAAGCTTTGAGTGTATCCCATAGATTCTGTGGAGTGGTGTCTGGGGTTTTATTAATTTCAAGAAATATTTTTAATTCCTTTTCGATCCAATCCTTATATTTCTTATCATTTAGTATATTTCTATTCATCCGCCAAATATTCTGTTTGTTGTTCCTTCTTATATAGACCACTATTGGGTTGTGGTCAGCCCATGTATTAACATCTATCTCTACTTCCCTTATTTGTTCTGCAACCATTTTTGGTGTCCATACCATGTCTATTCTTGTCCAGATTTTGTGAGGATTAGAATAAAACGTGAATTGTCTTTTATGGGGGTGTCTTTCCCTCCATATATCATTTAACAATAATTCTGTTTTCATTTTTTGGAAAGTACTAGGTAGTAGATTTCTTTTTGTTTTTTTCCTTTTATTATGACTCCCTCAGTTGGGGAGTTTCTATACATGCTAAATCCAGGACAAAAAAAAAAAGCAAAAGGGAACCTGGAATACTATAGTCCATGGGATTGCAAAGAGTCGGACATGATTTAGCGACTGCACAATAAGAGGGCTAAAATTTATTCAAGCTACCTAATGATAACACCTGTCAGTATATTAAGGCTACATAAATTTTGAAAGTGATTCAGAGGTGCTTTGGAACTTGGATAAATACAGGCCTGTCTGCAAAACCTGAAATCACTGGGCATAAACAACAGAGAATTAGCACATTTGCAAGAAAACTTTCCTTTCCTATTTTCCCCCAAAAATGTGCAGTGCAAATTATAATTTTTATAACATGTCATTCAATCTATATATATGAATTTCCCAGCCTACAGTTTAAGCCAATAATCAAACAATACTTATTTAAGGATGAAGGGGGGCAAAAGTTCAGGAGATGTTGATGCATCATTATATTCAAGTTTGTAGAAGATTCTATCTACTGTATATAAAGCTCTGCTTATAACACAGAAGAGTGTGTATTTCCTAGTTTCGGAAATTATTTTAAGGTTGTATATACTACACAGAGCCGCGGTGGCGCAGTGGTTAGAGTGTAGTACTGCAGGCTACGTCTGCTCACTGCTGATTGCCAGCAGTTTGGCAGTTCATGTCCCACTGAGCCTTCTATCCTTCCGAGGTGGGTAAAATGAGGACCCAGATTATTGGGGGCAATATGCTGACTCTGTAAACTGCTTAGAAAGGGCTGTAAAAGCATTGTAAAGCTATATATAAGTCTAAGTGCTATTGGTATTGCAATATAATTACACCAACTCTTAAACACACACATAAGCACACACATACCCACAGTCACATATACTCTACTCTAATATTACATTTTTGTGAATTCTCCTTGCCTCTCAATTTCAGTCTTACAATTTTTGCTTTGTAAAATGACCTATCACCAGCATTAGAGCTAAAACAGAATTATGGTCATACCATATATACTTATGAATAAGGCAAGAATTTTAGGTTCCAAAATACACCCCCAAAATTGGAATTGCTTTATCTATGCATGGGGTTTAGCCACAAATATATGTGATAATATTTTTAATGTGGCCATATTAATATTAAAATATTTTTAATGTGGCCATGGGGGATTTGAGACATCTTTCCCCCAGGCTCTTTATATTTTATGTTTGGTATGTAGGTGTTGTCTGGTTTTAATATGATAGGGTTTTATATATTTCTTTTTAATATTAGATTTGTTTCACTATAATATTGTTTTTTATCATTGTTGTGAGCTGCCCCGAGTCCTCGGAGAGGGGAGGCATACAAATCTAATAAATAATAATAATAATAATAATAATAATAATAATAATAATAATAATAATAATAATAATTATTATTATTATTATTATTATTATTATTATTATTATTATTATTATTATTATTATTATTATTTGCAAACAAGCCAATCCAGAGTTAAGCAGACCATTGAACTTTTAACCAAAGACCATGAAAAGTGAACTACTTGTGGATAATTGTTACGAAAAAAATTAAAATAC